>NW_025109951.1:476821-508833 GCF_011392965.1 Frieseomelitta varia | reverse complement strand
TTTTTTTATTAAAATTTAAATTTTTTTTTTTTTTTTTTTAATTATTTTTTGTTTTTTTTTTTTTTTTTTTTTTTTTTTTTGTCGCGGACTGTATATTTTATAGCTATTGCTGACCAGTCACTTTGAAGCTTCGAGCTGTTTGATTGGTCTAACGTAATTCTTCTAAAAACTTAGGACTTCTTGCCAGAATGAAAAAGCAGGAGAATCCTAAAAATAGTATAATAAATTTTTTCATACGGACAAGAAGCCTAACGTCCTCCTACAGAGTAATTCTGACAATTGTAGAATTGTAGAAAATGTCTCAAACGTGCAATACTCTGTCAATTATTCTGTCATTGTTTGAGTTTTGGTCCCCTCTCCGTGTTTCACGTCGCTCTTCGAGATTCAAATCACCGACAGAAATTCCAAGCGCTCGCGAAAGAAAGGGCAGCAAAGGTACGAAAGAGGCATCTCTAGAATCGCATCATCACGCTGAATTTAAAATTTTCAGACGTTCCTTGGCCACGGCGTAAGCCTCATCCATTTTAATCAACAACCGCCGCGACTCGATCCCGAAATTAATAATTGCCACGGATTCTCCCGGGTTGCATTATGTAGAACGCGTTAAAGGTTGAACTCCGACCCCGGGAGTAAAGCTCGAACGTCCCGTTCTCCCGCGATAGTTAAAAATCTCGAGAGAGGGGCGGCTCCCTCTTTCGTTAGGGAAATATTCAACGACGTCGGGAAATTACTCGCAGTAACGAACAACGGCTTGGTGGTGCCGGGGCTTTTCAGAAAATCGCTTTATCGAGACGGTATCCTTCGGACCGGGTCTCTCGGCTGGGGAAACATTTTCAAAAGACTTGGGAAGACTTGCGCTTTTTGCTAACTTGCTTTCGTGAAAACAGTAATTTTCTTGGGGAACACCCAGAAACGAGAATAGAGATACTAACCCGAGTGAGAAACTAAAGCCAAGTACGAAGACGACACATTTCTGATGGTCCGTGACGACGGAGATGGTCCAAATCACAAGGTGTTAATTGTAAATGAAACGGTTTAAATTGTTTCGGTTGTTGTTAATGTGGATAAATCTTTATCGGAAGTACATTATATAAATTACTTTTATTATATAATTTATTCGTCAATTTTCTTAAATTACTATCTTATCAATGGTCGCTTTAGTAAAACACATTGGACAAAATTAACACAAGTCAGTAATTTTTATAAACTGTTTACGTCGAAAGTGACACGAGTCACTTTGCAGTAATGAGAAATGGCAATTCGTTAACGTCTATGCGAAATTATTTATACTGAAAGAGATACAAGTGTCCGAGATAACAAGTACAAGTAAATCTTCTCGATAGTAGCGTCAATTTTTCCAAGCACAGTCTTTTAAATATCACGATTTGAAAACAAAGTGACTTATACCACTTACAAAATAAATGGCATCATACACTGACGCATCCAAAATAAGAAACGAGCTAGACTTATTGTTAGTTATAGCAATCTCAAACGAAATAATAAAACTAAACGTAAATCACATGTATATATACCTACGCTCGTTCTTCGCTGCATAATAATATCTGTTAATTTAATAATAATTTGCAAAAATTTATTATTTTCTGATATTATTATCTCTGATGTAAGAACGAGTGCATATCATAATAAAGAATCTTCAGATTTCGATCGTTCGTTATAGTTTTAAGTTTATAATTAATTGATCCATCTTCGTCAAAAGTGCACATTATGCTATCTAATAACGGATGAAATATGCAAATGAGATTTCCAATTATAGTTGATGAAATATTTCTTGAATATTTGCCAGAAGATGGTGCAACGAATCCTAATAAAATTGTAGTAGATAACCGTGCAAAACGAGGCAAATAATGAATATGTAGTTTCTACAAAGTATACATATACATACAACCATAATCGAAAGTAATTTCATAATTAATCAACCTCTGTTACAATTGTAATTTATAGTTTACAATTATAATTTTGATTATCTCCCATATTCAGCGATCGTCAGTAATCATGATTAACATACCGATTTCGCATTAATCATAATCGTGAATCATTAATCAGATTACGTTCTGTCCAACTCTGATTTTTGATAACTAACCATGCCACGTTATGGTTGTTAACGTTAGACGAAACTAGAAAAAATAAAATCACAATATTAAATTGACTTACTATACACATGTAGGAAATTTAGTCTGAAAATTATTAAAAAGTTTAACTGTTTCTTTTTTGTTTATCCTAGATATTAATTTCGATAAATTTCTAGTTGAACGACTTTCCCCCATTTTCGCTATTTCCTTATTGGAAAATTTTCTTTAATATGAGATCTAGCACTTTCTTTTATCTAATATTCTGTGTTTCATTAAAAAACACAGAATATTAAAAGCTAAAATTAAGAAAAGCTGAACCAGAGATTTATCTTAATTTTTTGTGGCAATTTAACACCACCAGGCAAATTAAATTGGAAAAATGAGAGATAATAAATAGATCAAATTTCTATTCAATTCCGTATAAGATACAATCCCTATCCTCGTTGTAGGTGATTAATTTCAATATCGCAGTTCTTTATTCTTTACTTTTATATTTTTATATTCTTTAATTTAATAGCAAGTTTTACTTTCAGTTTTTTTTTTTAAGTTATGATCATTTGACTTATGATGTATGACTTTCACTTGTTACAACTATGCTCAAAAATATAACTAATATATACTAAATAATCGTGGTATGATACTTTGGTTACATGTCATGTATTCCGTGAATGAATATTATTTGTGACTCCAGTGGAAATTGTATTTACTACAAATGTCAAAAGTGTATGATACATTTTACAAGAATGAATATCACAGAGCCTGACTGAAATAAAAACATTTTGTAAGAAACAATGTGCCAAATTGAAACAAGAGATGTCGTTACTTTATATTTACTTTATTTAGAATTTCTAGAGCAGAAACATTTTCGTGTAAAAAAAAAAAAAAAAAAAAAATAGTCACGCGATGATTGAACGTGAAATTTTCAGACTATTTTTGTTCAATCCTACGTTCGCATTCTTGAAGCAAAAACATTTTTATGTATACAAGTTTGCAATTTCAACATAACAATTTTTATTCTTTTAACGTTAAAATACGAGCAAAAAAGGAAACCTTACGTTAGAGTTTTGAATAGTTATGACAAATTCTGATCCAACCAGAATGTTTTAACGTTAAGAAGCTCGAATGAAGATTGTCGTTCGAAGACTACAGGCAAACGATACTGTAACATTTAATTTGAAAATCCAATAATCAGTCCCATGTTATTGAAACTATCGTTTTATCGTTGAACAACGTACTTATTTAACATTTCAGAAATTTTTATTTGATTTTTCGCGAAATCTCGTAGGTTTGTTACTTACAATAAGATACAGAATTATTCATATATTCGATGAAAAATTATCGACATTTTAAATTGTTATAACTTTGTAGAAGAAAAACTCGTCAACAATCCACTTAGCCTCTACTTTAATTTTTATATTATTTTTACCTGAGGTTTTAGTTATCTAACGTAGCATGTAGGAAAATAATTATACTTTTTTTCTTAAAAATGGTAAAAATTGAAACGTCTGTAAAATTATTGAAAAATCTATTCCACGGTCTTGAAGATTGAATTCTCCTCGCTACGACGAGTTTTCAAAACTTGCTCAGCGATTCTTTTCTCGTTAATTTATTGAACTTTAAACATTCAGCGACAAAAATTCAAGAAAATCTTAACATTTCGTCGTCTAACGTCCAAAGTTCAGTAAATGAAAAAAGAAAAATCGTACAAGTTTTAATGAATCGTTGTGAGAAGAAAATTTCAATCTTCAAAAGTACGATGGATCTCGTCACGAAAACGTTTTTTTTTTTCACTTATTTCAACAAAGTTTGAATTTTTATTATCGCTGCAAATTTGCTGCATGATGTAACAACATTTTTGAAAAAAGAAAACATTTTGTGATTTTACAATTGTCCTCGCATTTCAACACAAGGGCAACCAGAATTTTGTACGATTCTTTTTATGAAATTATGGTAGCTTAAAATATCGACAATTTGTCCATCGAGCACGAACAGTTCCACGAGTGGCTCTATTTTCGGAAAACTTGCATTTTCAGAACTTGACAAATTTGAAATCAAAACGTCACCAAAAATGCCCCGAAATTCAGTTTCTCGATTCATTCTACAAACTTCACGTTCGTAAATTGTGTGTGTAATTGCAATTTTGGCTCTGCTGTGTAAGCCGCTTTCGATAAAAAAAAAAGAAAAAAGAAAAAAGAAAAAAAAAGAAAGACAGAGATTCCTCTAAACAACTTTCTCGTCTGGCAAATTTTTAATCCAATTAAAAAGTCGCGAAAGAGAACTCGGGGGAGAGCATTCACAAAACAGATCGCGTCCTTTCAGATTCCTCTCCGCGAACGCAGACTCGCGATTTCATCCTCGTGCGCTTGTACAATTGTCCTCTCTTGAAACAAGTGAAGACGAGATCTCGGCAAAAGGTACGATTTCTCTGACGCAAAAGGAACAATAGTGGAAACAATGTTACAGAGAAAAGAATGTGATTATACAGAGTGAAAGATAAGAAGGAAAGCGATTACTATTGCCTCCGAGTGGTTCATATACACGTGGAAAAGATTCGAGCATTGTGACATGACCTCGAGCAATGGACCGCGATATCACTGTCTGATAACACGCTGCACCGACTCGTTTGCGTTTCCTGAACTTCATTGTACGTATTATATACACGTGTTCATGGCAGCGAGAATCGAGGCGAGCGATTATAAACTCACTGTTGCTCGTCGTAGCGTGCTAGTGATGAAACGTCTTCTTTGAGATTTTCCAAAGATTGAATGTGCGACGTTTGGTTTGAATGAACTTTTGTTACATACGAAAAACTATGTTTCTGTTTATCAAGATTTAAATATTAAATATCATACATTTAATATACTTTCGCTCAAAGATCTTGGGACACTTGTTTTCAATATTCAGTACTTATCGTGGATTATCGTGTATACATATTTTATAACACAATGTAATACAATATATGTACAATATATAATAATAGAATAATAAAATATATGTGTACAATATATTAATATATTAACAGCAGAATCTTTATTGTATAAAATCTAGTCTATTCTATTTAATTGTATATATTGTATTTAATTTAATTTTATTACACGTAATGTAATAATATAATAATAGAATATATATGTACAATATATTAATATATTAACAGAATCTTTATTGTACAAAATCTAGTCTGTATCTGTTCTATTTAATTATACTGTATTTATTGTATTTAATTTAATTTTATTACACGTATGTACAACAATACAATATGTAATGCAAGATATTATTATATATAACAGAATTATTATGTAAAGTATGTTTTGTATTTATTGTAAGTACAACGATTTATATTATGTATTGTATATTGTGTAATTTATGCTGTAAATATGTATTTATAGTATATAATTTATAATTTATATTTAGTATACTATTTTTATTATGCAGATGTCCTAAGATTTCTGAGCGCAAGTATATGTACTGTTAGTTATTATATATTATTACATGTGTATTATAATATATATAATATAATATATAATATTTTTAATATTGTTGTATTTAACAATGTAATAATATATTGCGTCAAAATTCAAAATGATCTTTTTTTATTAATGAAAATTCATTTTTTATTTGTCCGGCTATTGCAAATTATGATACTTTCATGGCTTTCTTCAATTCTAGGAGAAGGAAATAATCATGTCGTTGTGACATTCTAGTGACATTTTCACTACAGTATTATTTTTCATGAAAAGTTTGAAAAGTTTTTTGAACAATATGTATCAGAGTCCAAATTGCAAACTGTTAAAAATTTATGAAATCATCTAAATTACAATTTAATCAATTGACTGTCGAATCTAAACGCGTTTAATCTATATTGTTTGGAAACAAGTGTGCCAATAATACGAAACATTAAATTTTTAATCGGACACTTTCATCAAATTTCGTGTGCATTCTCTGATAAAGTGTAAGTTCAAGCGTCTAAAAGTTTTTGGAGAATCAGTATAAAATATGCGTTTAAATATTTCACAATTTCACCATGAGGAAGAGACCAGGAAATTAAGTATGCACGTTTTGCGACAGATTTTCTTAAAAAATGTATTCGCCCTTCGCGTGATCAAAGTTCTCCTGCAGCATGAATTACGTAGAGTGCGGATCAGATGAAGTTTTCCAAGCCATTTTCTTGAAAATCGTAGAAAAATTATATTTTTAGAGCTCAATAGTGATAAAGGAATGATTATTCGAGAAACAAATTCTTTTTTTTTTTTAATTTATAGTTAACGTCGCATCTGCCTTCTGGTCATTAGCGACGGCTAGGTACTGTTTCCTTCTTTTCAAGACGATTATTTCTTATGGTAGATGTTAGTTTCCTTTAGATAGTTCAGGACATGTTCTATGTTTCTGTGACGTCAGAACTGCTGGTTATTTGGTATTTTTACCTTTGGTACTCGCTGCATTCAAATAGTTGATGATGGGTTGATATTATTTGGTTGCATTAGTTACACATTGGGGGGTTCTGTTTTTTCTAATAGGTATTCATGTGTGAATTTTCAGTATCCTGTTCTAAGCCTTGTCATAACTATTCTGTCTTTTCTTCTCACGTTGTTGGTAAGCATTGTTCAGTAAAAATCTTATTTCATGTGTTTTTTTTTTTTTTTTTAATTTATGATTAACGTCGCATCTACCTTCTGGTCATTAGCGATGGCTAGGTACTGTTTCCTTCTTTTCAAGACAATTATTTCTTATGGTAGATGTTAGTTTCCTTTAGATAGTTCAGGACATGTTCTATGTTTCTGTGACGTCAGGACTGCTGGTTATTTGGTATTTTTACCTTTGGTACTTGCTGCATTCAAATAGTTGATGATGGGTTGATATTATTTGGTTGCATTAGTTACACATTGGGGGGTTCTGTTTTTTCTAATAGGTATTCATGTGTGAATTTTCAGTATCCTGTTCTAAGCCTTGTCATAACTATTCTGTCTTTTCTTCTCACGTTGTTGGTAAGCATTGTTCAGTAGAAATCTTCTTTCATGTGTTTTTTTTTTTTTAATTTATGATTAACGTCGCATCTACCTTCTGGTCATTAGTGATGGCTTGGTACTGTTTCCTTCCTTTCTAGAGGATTATATCTTACGGTAGATGTTAGTTTCCTTTAGATAGTTCAGGGCATGTTCTATGTTTCTGTGACGTCAGGACTGCTGGTTATTTGGTATTTTTACCTTTGGTATTTGCTGCATTCAAATAGTTGATGATGAGTTGATATTATTTGGTTGCATTAGTTACACATTGGGGGTTATGTTTTTTCTAATAGGTATTCATGTGTGAATTTTCAGTATCCCGTTCTAAGCCTTGTCATAACTATTCTGTCTTTTCTTCTCACGTTGTTGGTAAGCATTGTTCAGTAAAAATCTTATTTCATGNTTTTTTCATGTGTTTTTTTTTTTTTTTAATTTATGATTAACGTCGCATCTACCTTCTGGTCATTAGCGGCGGCTAGGTACTGTTTTCTTCTTTTCAAGACGATTATGTCTTACGGTAGACGTCGTTAGTTTCCTTTAGATAATTCAGGACATTTCCTATGTGTTTCTGCGACGTCAAGGCTGCCGATGAAGTTATTTTGTATTTTTGCCTTTGAGCGTGGTACTTGCTGCATTCAAATAGAAGATGATGGATTGATAAAATCCATCGGTTGCATTGGATACACATTGAGGGTTCTGTTTTTTTTAAATAGATACTCATGTGTGAGTTTACAGTGTTCTGTTTTAAGCCTTGTCATGACTATTCTGTCTTTTCTTTTCATGTTGTGGGTAGGCATTGTTTGATAGAAATCTTGGGTTATATCATGTGTTTTTGTTTTTTTGGAGGTGTTCCATATTTTGTTCCATGATTGTTTTCCGACATGGTGTAATGTTACAATGAGATGCTGATCTTCGAATGACATACGACGATGTTGCTTCTTTGACTACTATGTCAGCTTTCTCGTTACCTTTGATAGCCAGACGATGTTTATGTGTTTGTTATTGTTGATGAGGTTCGTAAAAATATTCTGAATGTTTAGAACCGCTTCATATTTGATTTCATTGTTTATGTTCTCTATTGCTCTGATTACGCTCATGGAGTCTGTGAAAAATGATGGACGACTGAGTATTATAGAAACAAATTCTTCTTCGTGGAGAAACTACAGAATATTTAAACAACGTTCTTTATCTAGACCTTTTAGTCGAGTCTCGATCAATACTCTCAAGTCGACGCCTTTTAACTTACATTTTATCAAAAAAGCATAGCCCAAAAAGAATTTTTAACTCATCCGCTCCAGAAACCGACTTGTAATATTTGTATTTATAGATCGGCTTATTCTTGCGATTGTCTGCCTCTCCGAAAGTTGAAAAGGAAATTCGACGAGACAGACGGATATCGGATAAAGTAAAATTATTCGCAGCAAAAAGCATTTTCAAGATATTGATACGTCGTTTAATTTAATTTGGGAGAGCGTAGCGAAAGGGTTGAAGTTACTGGCGCGAGAGCCAGTTAAGGCGACTATAATAACGGTATCGATCCTGACGCAAAGACAAGGGCGTGTTTACGTCCGTTTATACAAAGGGCGAAATATCCCCTTGGCTACCTAATGAACGCTGTAAACCATGCCCGATTTCACTTCTGGGAATATTAACGAACGAAACACAAAGGGAAATGAGAGAACGGCGTGATGCGACAGAACGAGGAATTTCGAATCGATCGGTTGTTAACGAAAGCAAGTTTTTAAATCGATTTCCCCGGATTATGAAATGTATGAATTTCGTTGCTGTTGCACGTTCTTCACTGTCGAAAAGTTGCACGCTGGTTAGAGGCAACAAGTAAATTCGCAGCAGCGAGCTTAAAATGTTCCATTTTATTCCAGCCACGTTCGGTCGGGTTTACGAGCATTGAAATCGGTTCTCCTTGCGGTTCTCCTTGCACGTTTCATCGAAAGCTACACACGAGTCCATGTTACTCGGATGCTGGTGCCAGTTATTTCGTGACGTATTAATTGTTAAATTTCGGGAAAAGTTATTGGAGATGCGACGACGTTTAAATTAAAAATTCCACTGTTACGTGGAATTGACGAGACGAAATTGGTTTCATAAAATTTCAAACGTGTCAAATGATTCTTCCTCTTTCTGTCTCCAAACATGGCACGCGAACGTGACACTCGAGAATTGAAAAGTTGAAAAAAACTTGTAGAAACGGACGAAAAAATTTCAGAATATAAATAGATGGGTGGTAAAACTTTTCTCATTATTTCCTTACTAGTTCTCTTCTACATCATCATCCATTTGAACTTTTGAATATTCAAATTTTTCTAATCAAAGATTTTTGACTATTATTAATTTTCAATCTATTAAAGACATTCCTAATTTAATTAGATTTCGAATCTGCTGAATATATAGAGTGATTTTAACATTTACAACAAGTTATATCTTACTTTTTTAGTTAAAGAGAACGTTGGAAAAAGAACATGAAAGTGTCATGAGAGTCATATTTTTTTTTTCACAAACGCAATTTTATAAAAAAATAGTTGTACTATTTTCTTAAATAGGGATCTTCTTTTTTTGTATACGTCAAAATCTTTAAATTCTTTTACACTCTTTCAAAAAAAAAAAAAAAAAAAAAAAAAAAAATTAGGTTACTATAGTTGAGAAAAAACAAAAATAAAAATTACTTCGTGCGAGGTCGATACATGTATCGATATGTTTATTTTTTTGTTTTTAGTTATCTCTCGTTAAATTAATAATTTTAACATTATGATTAAATATCGTTAAATATCAATCAATCAAATAATAATTATTTTGAGATGCAGTTGAGCAAAAAGAAAAAGAATTGAAAGAACTCTCGTTATTGGGAATGGAATTGTAAAAACCATGTCGCATTGAGCATGTTAAAAAATATTTTGATCTTACTTTTGTAGAACTTGTATTGTGACGGACAAAGACAAATTCGGAAGTTCGTTTCTCTCGTTCTTTATGCGACATGTTCTACGAAATTAAAATTAAAATTAAAATCTCTACTATAATAAAAATTAAATTAAATAAAATCTATATTATAATAAAAATTAAATTATAATAAAAATTAAAATTAAAATCTATATTAATTAAATTTATATTGCCCCAATATATTTTTACGTATGTAAAATGATGAGAGGATTTAATGTATGCAATAAAAAGGATACGTTCCTGTTTAATATTATTAATATAATCGAATCTTTCATCCTCTTTTTCTAACATTTCTTTCCTGCATAAAACGTAGTAGCATGAATATATCTTTAAAACCTAACATTTTACAGACAGAAATCTATAAAATCTAACATTTTCAATTCTCTCTCATGCGTAAATTTTATAAAATCAAAGTTCAAAAATAACACTTTTTTCTTGGCAGTCTCGAGCAAAAGATCGAATGATATAACAGAAAAATATATTCCGTTCGATAAAGCAGAGGTGACCTTAAAATCTCTGAAATTCTTCTACCTATGAAAAAGCTATTTCCATCGAATTTACAGCCTTCTGTGCACTGAACAACTTTCGTTGATAAACTGTCTTCTTATCTCCAAAAGTAGCGATGCTACTCAATGTCGTCACAGTTGCGTGAATCACGCTGATTTCGATTCATATGTCAACATTTTCAACGCTTCGAATCTCTCGAAGCTAAATTGCGCCGCGTTTGTATCTGCAAATTCTAAATTCGTCCGGATTGAAGTGAACTCGCCTTTATTAACTCGCCATTCCGTACTTGCACGTACGTGAAAGTTTCCAATTCGGAGAAATAGTCACCGAGTTAACGAGACCCGTGCTATATAAACCCCGGGAATCTGTCAAAGAAATGCAAATGAGCCGTTCAACTGGCGATTGTTGATTAAAACATTCAGATCGAAACTTGGTTGTATACTGCGAAGGAACGCGAAATTGGCTGGGCAAAATGAACGAGTAAACGAAAAAGCCGACTCCTTAGCCAAAGAAGCAACAATCGACCAAACAAAAGAAACCAACATCCCAATCCCACACCAAGACCTTCTAGCTTCAACGACCAAAGCGGAAAGAGAAGAGTGGAACAGAATTTGGACTACGATAAATAGAACCAAAATACACGACACAGTGCACCATTTCTACCAAAAAATACCAAACGACAATATAAGCAGAAAAGAAAGGATAGCTATGACTAGAGACCTCGAATCGGTCACTCCAACATCACACACGAATACCTCCTAAGCAAAACAGAACCACCTTTCTGCAACACCTGCAACCAACAAATCACCACCCAGCACCTGCTACATGAATGCAGAAAATACCGAAGCATAAGAAGTAAACATGGATTAAACGAAAACACCGTTCTAACCTGCCAGAAACAACAAAAAAACGTTATCAACTACCTAAAGGAGACCCAACTACTAGACCAGTTATAAAGAGATAATTCCAATACGTCGCTAAAGACCCTCGTAGTCAATGCGACGTTAAACTCCCACATAAAAAAAAAAAAGAAAAAAGAAACCAATATCCCAATCCCACACCAAGACCTTCTAGCCTCAACGACCAAAGCGGAAAGAGAAGAATGGAACAGAATTTGGACTACGACAAATAGAGCCAAAATACACGACATAGCACACCATTTCTATCAAAAAATACCAAATAACAATCTAAGCAGAAAAGAAAGGATAGCTATGACTAGACTTCGAATCGGACACTCCAACATCACACATGAATACCTCCTAAGCAAAAGAGAACCTTCTTTTTGCAACACCTGCAACCAACAAATCACCACCCAGCACCTGCTACACGAATGAAGAAAATACATAAGAAGTAAATACGGATTAAACGAAAACACCGTTCTAACCTGCCAGAAACAACAAAAAAACGTTATCAACTACCTAAAGGACCCAACTACTAGACCAGTTATAAAGAGTCAATTTTGACACGTCGCTAAAGACCTCGTAGTCGACTCTAAACCCCCATATAAAGAAAAAAGAAAAAAAAAAATGAGCGAGTGGAATTGAGCAACGACGCGAAATGTTGACAGAGTGCGTGGATCGAATGGGGGTTGGGGGTTGGGGGTTGGGAGGGACGAGTGAAGGCTTTCGTCTGGGAAAATGTGGGTGCAACCGACCGGGGGGCGGAAAAGAGGCTTTCGATGGAAGCGAAAATGGCAAGTGGCCATGTTGTAAATCCCTCGAGGGATTAAACAAACAACTGCGAGCGCGAAGCACGCACACTCGAATCGGACACACCCTGCGCTCCTGCTCGGCCGTTGGAAATTCGAGACGTCGCTGATGACGTGGCGCGCGCGTGAAAAGCACGATTGAATTCTCGGGAGAGGGCGTCGTTGAATTCCACCCATAATTCTTCCGGTTGCCGTGGCTGACAACCAATCCGTGCGGGAAATTTCAACCAACGAAACGTTTTCATCATCGGATATCGCACCGCGGCGTCGTGGAAATATCGTGCCACGTGAGACGCGCGCAGATGGAAAGAGTTTGCTCGCTAGATCTTCGAGTTATACGCGGTATGTATGTACGTACGTACGTATTTTATTATTAAGCACGTGTACCTAGGATGTCAGAAAATATTTTGTCGTGGTTAGCATAGGCGAGCTCTACATTCTCAGAGCGAAGATCTTGAAATTGACTTTGACCGGTTTTTTTTTAAGGTCAAATTGCTTTATGATCGTATTCCACTCGTCGAGAAGATGAAACGTCTGAAAGGAAAATGACCCCTTCTCTCTCAGAAAATGATATTGGAGACAAGGTGATCAAATCAGATGATCTATCCTGTATATACTTATTGCAATTAATTAAATTTATTAACATTGTGTTGTCATTGAATTCATTTCTAATTAATAGGACATGTAGGAAAGAATGATGCAAAATGATTAAGAAATGATTATGGAATTGCTCAAATTTGTAAAAAATATCTAACGTTCAAACTATTTCGAGACCTAACACATTGTTAACTGACAATTTTTGAACGTTTGTACTTGAAAGTACGAAATAGGTTGCAACAACGTGTCGACAAACACATGATGAAAAGAATATCATTAATTATTAGACTGTGGTTATTTATGCGAATTCACAATACAATAGAACGTAAACAGAAATATATTTCATCCATTAAATATTACAACTAGGCATACGTAGTATAGTTCGTGCATTTATGGAAAATCTGAAAGTGCAATAAATTACAGAATACACATAATATGGAAAAGTAAACAAAATACATGTATTCAAAGTAAACCATAAGTTATAATATTTAACAAGTAAAACAAATCTTTATTTAAGTCCCATTTTTTTAACCCATGATAAAAATAAATATGCGTGAATTAGATCAGAATATGCGAATATTTCATTCACTTTCATTTGTGCATCCTATGCATTTTCATACTTTTAATTGTTCCATAAATACATAGAAATGTGTAAAGTATTAATTAAATGCAAGATACGATCTAAAGTTATGTTCAAGTTGGCACGAGATAATTTTTTGTGAAATGATAAAAAAAGAAAACGTGGAATAAAATTTCTTCGTTTGTATTTTTTAACAATTCCCGAGAAAATTGAATTTCAAAATTTATTTAACACATGAGAATTAGATAATCATCAACTGGACACGAGATAAACAATCGAGTCTAGCAAGTTACTCTATATGAAAAAATAAGAATATGGAATAAAACTTTTTCCGTTTAAAGTCACGTTTTCAAGAAACGGGTGTTTCGTTCAGAATTTGCCTTAAATTATTGATAAATGTTCAAACATAGATATTTCGGAAACACGATGTTTTTTTGATGAAAAAATTTTGTTCCACATTTTTGACTTATTTTGACATGTGTGTTGACTGTTCGCCCCGTTCAATCTGTAATTAAACAATTGACAAATTTTCAGTTTCAATTTTCACGAAAAACAATTTTCTCGGACGAAAAAAATTTTACTTTGCAAGGAATTATGAATACACGCTTGTTCGTAATTTTCAGTCGTAGCCCTGTGTGATGAAATCAAGCGTTCTTTTCATCATTATCGGTTAGATCTTTTAGCTAGAAATTCGGTCATATATTAGTAATTGCATTTATGTATTAAAGTTTCTCGAACAGATTCCTATCTAAATAACGGCTAATTTTTTCAATAGAATTTAAATGAAGGAAGCACATAATTGTTAATTTTCCTATCTCCCATCGCTGTCTCGCACGAACATAAATTTCCGTGCGATTAATCATTTTCCTAATAATCTCAGTCAATTATCAAGTTTTGTATGGAACCAGCAGGTGTCCTTGTACTTATGAACAGAGATTTTCAGCTACAGGGGGGCTAGAGAAATATTTTATTAAATTTTCGATCCAAAAGATGTCGAAGAATTGCGAAAGTGATAGAAAAATGAAGGATTTCATAAAAACTTGAATTTATTAAAAATTGGACTTGTTAAAGCCGCTTGACTTTGTTAAAAAAATATATAAATTTCAAGTATACTTTTGTTTCTAGTAGAAAGACAAAAACTCAAGTATCGCGTGTAAATTGAAAAATTCTGATTGTAAGTCACAATTTCTGATCAAGTTTTATTTTCCTTCTTGTCTCATAATAATTCTGAAAAAAAATCTGTGACTAGAGGAAAGTAACCAAATATGGAATCGTGTTTGTCAAATGATTGTACAACATCTTAGGGATAAATCGAGCAAATGTTAGTAACGTACCAAGAGTATTTTATCGTTTTATCGTTGCCCTAAAACATTTGATGCTGTGTCATTATTTATTTGATTTAATTAATCATTCTGAATTTGATGTGTTTTTTATATTTACTACCACTTTATCATCTTATTTGTTTTTTTTCGTTGTTTTCACCTGCCCGCGTCATTTATAAACATTTGCTACGTGATTTTTTAATTAACTACGTGATATTAAAAAAAGAAAGGAAAGAGAGAGAAATACCGTGCTGTTTATTTCGTGAAGCTTCAAATATAATACTATAACGAATACTATAACGTTATCTTCCAGCAGAAAAAAATTCATTTCAATGGTGAAATGAGACAAACAGCAAATTGCTGAAGCTGTATAAATGTGTAGAGCTCGATAGTTGGAAATTTCATTATTACTAATAGTTAAGTTTTTTTTTAGTGCAAGCGAAATATCTTTAATGATAAAAGGAAAAAGAAACATCTTTTACCTGCTTTCTATACCTGATGTCGACATCTGTAACGTTTTTTAACGTTAGTTTAGTATCAAAAACTGTTCACTATAAAAATATATATACAACACTTCAAATTGAGTGTAGACATATGATTTTATATTACATTTTATATTTTTGTTATTATTATAGATTATATAAATTATTAAATTAAAATATAAATTTTTCTGTGATTTTGGAGACGTTTGAATTTTGAGAACAAATGTATTTTTATTTTCTCATTCGCTGCATGGTATAAAAACACCTTTGACAAAAACAGACTTAGGATTATCAAAGTGGAGGCATTTTAAAATGAGATTAAATTGAGTGTTGTACGATTTTTTTTACGAGTAGCAACTATAAATAATTCAGAATGTTGACATTTAGAATCTTTTAGATTTTTGGAATATCGAATATTTAGAACCTTGATAAATTTTCATCGAAAATGCCCTTTTTTTATTACACTTTTTTAGAATTCATGAATTTTGCTCTACATGTCAATAAATTAGCAGAATTGTAATAATTGGATAGAAAAAAATAAGAAATTAAACGGAAAAGGCGCATTTCCATAGAAACATTTTCATTTAATTGCTTATTAAATATGAAAAGGCAATGTGCTTCTCCAAATCATTGCAAATCATTGGAACATAAATCCCGAATTTAAAAAGAAAAAATGAATTTAAATGTTTATAAGTTTTTATATCTGTTTAAAATATAAAATTATGTACATGTATCTTTTGTCGATACTTTCTGACAAGCGAAAACTAAAAAAAATAAATAGAAAAGGAGAATCGATTTTTCACTATTACGCCATTATATCTATTCAGATCAAAATTAATGTACGTGTATCTTGCCATGAACTTACTTTACGCAACAACATCATTTTGAAAAATACCCCGGTCGGTATGAATGGAACAAGATTTTCGAACCGAATGCTTCAAAAATAACGCAATTTTGCCAAAAAGGTTCTCATTGAAACGTTGTTGTTTTTACCAAACTATATCGAACAAGTTGCAACAACATCTCAGTGCGAATCGTGAGCCTGAAAACACGAATGATCGAAGAGACAAAGCGATGACCTATCCGCACAATGGAAGACGCACGTTCCATTGCGCAGGGTGGGAACGTGTCTCCGCTTCGAGGGTGATAATGAACGTTTCCATTCTGGAACGTTGGCAAAAGAGAATCAACGAGATCCAGCGAACAATGGAAGCAACGAAGAACGGAGAAGAACGGAAGAACGAAGCCACTTGTTACGCTCGACGCGCGATGAAAGTTTCTTTGACTCGACGTGTGTACATTAACTCGGGTGCCGCGATCGATATCGTGCTTTGTCAGAGTTCCGTGGTTTGGTCTGCTCCGAAACGTGTCATCGCCGAGTGTTAAAACACACGCGCGTTGACGTTTGACGATCGCGAAAATATGTACCAGTGCCAGGAACACTGTGCTCCAACTACGAGTCACATTATGGCAATCGTGCTCTGACAAACTGTCACGCCGACGAACATAGGGTGTCCATCAAGTCCCTTTACAATGTCAAAAATTTATTACAAAGGCAATTGATGAGATATCTTCCGTCAGATTTGTTCTATCTACTCAGTGGTTATCAAGGTTTTCTATCACATTGCACTTCAGGTACCCTGTTGACGAATAAGATACTAAGATACTGTTAAATGAACTCATTACAAAATGGCTACTCCTCAAGAGAAGGCACAGTGCGTATCATGGTTTATTGAAATCAAATCGGATCTGCAGACTCGTCGAAACTTCAGAACCAAGTATGAAAGAGATCCACCGTCACGTCTATCAATTCGTGCATGGCACAAAATTTGTGAAGACAGGGACAATGTTTGATAAAGGGAGGAGTGGACGACCAAGAACATCTGAGGAAAACATCGATCGTGTAAGAAATCGAGTATCATTCTTCATGTGCCTCGTGCAACTAATGATGCTCATATAGAAATGTATTAAATAAGACTAAAAAAAACTTAAATATATACGTCTCATTTTGTAATAATTTCCATTCATCTGTCTTTTCATTTGCCTTTGTGATAAATTTTTGAAATTGTAAAGAGACTTTATCGACACGCTTGTGTATCAAAGCAATGGAACGTGCAAGCCACCCGGATGGTTCAACCGGAAAGGAGCTAATTCTACGTTGAAAAGATACATAAGTCGGAAAGAAGGAACAAAATTGTTTCATTTAACCAAGGTAGAACCAGCGACGACTGGAAGTCGTAAAATTTCCAGCAGAGAAATTAAAGTGCAAGAAACGAGGGAAAAAACTTGCAATGCAACAAAGAGCGCGAGATTCTGTGAGCTTACATTTTATGTAATATGTAATATGTAATATGTAGTAATCCGTGTAATATTTCGCTAAAAATAACCAAAGTCTCTGAAAATATACTGTTACAAGCAAAATTTCTGTGGAAAATTGCGAATCGATCGTTTCGTCATTCACTTTGACAGTTCTGATATATCACGGCTTTTTAAGAAAATTTATCAAATACATTTGAATTTATTCTGACTTCAGAAACGAATAATAAAAAGCCAAAGTTAGTCAAATTTTTTCTTAATATCTTTTTTGACAAAAATTTAATTCAAGCACATAATTCACCAAGCCAATTTTCAACTAAACATATTTTCAAAGGTTTTTCTATTCTCTATTTTCTATTTCCTTGGCAATCATCGGCTCGAGCGAAAAAATTTCATTTGTCAATTTTCATTTAGAATTACGCTTAGAATCATTCTCTATTTGTACCATCGGATTAGACACACCCTATATATACGCGAAACACACGAAAACATTTGAGCACTACCGGAAAAAGCTTTTGGTGGGCGTGTTGTGTGCATTAGATACAAGATTTTGACGTTTCATTAATACTGTGATAAGTCTCTGTTATTATGATTACATTGGAATTTGAAACGAGTATGAAAATGTATATATAGAATTTATAAAATATTTATTGCAAGGATATATTTGGCAAAAAATTACTATACAGCATGAATGTTATTATAATAAATATTATTTATTATTATTGTTATTATAAATATTAATATATATAAATATTATAAATTAATAATATTATAATATTATAATAAATATTAGATATTAAATATAATAATAATAAATAATATATTAATAATATTATAATATTATAATAAATATTAGATATAATCCTATTGAAAACCTAGAATTATTAACCAAATGGATGTAATATATCTATTTATCGTTTAAATAGTTTTGTAATCTTTGCGAAATATATACTTGCATTAGTAAAAACTTAGTTTAAATGTTACATTTAATTTAATAAAAACTTACTATAAACAGTATGTGACTATACACATGTGAATATACACAGTATGTGACTAAGTTTTAGTAAAAACTTAGTTTAAATGTTACATTTAATTTAGCAAAAACTTACTATAAATGTTACATACACGGTATGTGACAAATTCTACCAAAAATTGAAAATTATCAACTTTCGATGGATGTAATGTATTTATCGTTTGAATAGTTTTGTAATCTCAAATATATAAAGTGTTTTCGAGTTGTTTTCTTTGAAATTATTGCAGATATCGAGTTGAAATTTTAACAGGTTAAATGATGAAAAGGGGCTGTTAATTTAAGAAGTGTGATATCCATTATTTTAAAGATGATAAAGATTCACCTGTTGACGTTCGGAGAGATGTTATCAAATTCAACAATTTTTATTTAAATCATTATTTTTTATTCATGACATAGTCAAAAAATTTGTCTTAACGATGAACAAGAGTAATTTTGGAAAACTCATTTCCAAATATTTATTTATTTTTCCATTTTATCACATTTTTCTCTGCTTCACATTCTTCGCGTTATTGATGCACAAATCTTTTTCGTCTCGTCATACTTTTTCACAAACACGATGAGAAGAGAAGAGAAAAATCAAGAATGTTATTAGCAACACAGAGAAATGTAGTGGAAGGAGGAAATAAACGAATAAATACCAGAAACGAGTGAAAAATATCTCTTCAAAGTTGACTCTTGAGAAAAGTACTTTTTGATTGCAGCAACTTTTTAACTATACAGAACGCAAAATGATATTTGAAATAAAAGCTGTCAAGATTGACAACAGTTAACGAAAAATTAACGCACACTACATGAATTAATCGACTGCTTATGCTCGAAAGTTAGAAAGTTACCTCCGAATCATTTAAAATGTTAACATTTCAGGTTGATAATTTCGAACAAAACAGCTGGTTAATACTTCACACGAGAGACACTCGCGTACATTTTCAGATTTGGCAACGGCGCTGCTAATGTTTTGTTATATATATAAAAATTTTCACTTATAAATATTTATGAATTATATTTGAATATGTTTGATACCGATGATTGAACATGATGAATATTTATGATCCGTATTTATGAATATTTACAAAGAATTTGTTCGGTTTCTGAGAGGTTTACACACAGATTCTTCAGAGATTAGCTGCACATGTACCATACGTCGTTCTTCACGCGTTTCGTATATCGGAGCGACAGTTTGTTAAAATAAAAGTGCATTGTAATCATCAAGAACGCTTTAGTGCCGCGTCCACGAGAGTGTTTTCGATCCTGCAGATCCACAACGCGTGATCGATCTCTTGGTGAAAAGGGTAAGTAAACGGAGCACGAGGCGAAATGACGGGGCCGCCCCACTTTTACTTCACAGAGTTTGTTTCATGCCTCCCTCTATACTTGAATATGTTCCACGGTGCTATGTCGCAGGCATACAGTGACCGATTTTCACGAAAAAGATGGAGTCGTTAGCTTCTGAAAGACCCTACGTCTACGCGATTGAACATTTCCTTGACCGAAAACTTGAAAATAGGATTTCTTCCTCCACTTTGTAGCCGACGTTTGTCAAGTTGTAACATCGCGTTTCGTATCTTCTCATCCGTCTGTCTACAAAAATATACGACACGTTACACCGGAATAATAAACATTTCCTTTTTCAATCAGAATGCTGAAACACGCCGATATTATGGGTTTATAAAATGCGCCTGATTCAGAAGAAACACAGTCTTCAAGTTGAGGAAGTCAATTCTCATCCTTTCTTCGCGTCAATTTGACACATTTTTCTCACTGTTGTACGAGTACTTCTAACGTGTAACGTGTAATATATTTTTTCGATGTCTTTCAACATCTATCATAGTATATTTTCGACATTTTTGACGACGAAATAGAGTTGCAAATAATATTTGCTTTCAAATCTGACTAACAATACATTCTATTGTAATTGTTAGATTAAGTAATAAATTTATTCGCGTACTTTATTTATTCATTATTTTTTCATACACATTATTTATTATTTATTCTAACCTTCCATGAATTTGCATTTCTTGTCAAAAAAAAGAAAAATCCAATTATATCTGCATTTTATTACATTTGTGTTTCCCTACATAATTTTTGCAATTTTACTTAAACTTGTGTACAAAAATGAAGAAACTCCATTACTTCAGCTCAATATTATTATTATCATTATAACTACAATTATATACATTCAATGCATCAGCAATTTCAACGCGTATAGATATTTGTAAGTTTCGGAATATAACTGCAACAAGTTCAAAACAAATGATTCTACGTTAGACAAAACTGGAGAAAATAGTATCACGATATCAAATACACGTTGACTTTTAGGAGTATCTGACAATTGAACACGACAAGTTCAGTCAATAAAATTTAATCATTCATCATATTTATTATTTGTTCGACTATTTAATTTTTCATCGCAGACAGTTTAATTTTAATTTGACACCAACGGGCAGATTAAGTTGGAAGAACGAATGTTGATGGTTAATGGAGAAAGTTGAGTTAAAGAAATTGATGCACAGAGAAACAATTCAATACGAGAGAAGTCATCGAACGGAGAGGGTGAAAAGTTCACGCGAAACTATTGTAAGTCGCTTTTTAAAGATTCAAAGCCGGTATCAGGCAGCCTTTACGCGTCCCAATTTCATTTCCCTCTCTAGTACGCTTTCTTCTGTTGCCAATTCTTAAAAATAATCGCCAACGAAACGTTCCGACACTTTCGCGTGCTTGAAATTTTGATACGATACGCGAAGTCTCAGTGTGAGGGTGTCGGCGTGTATTTTCTCTCTTTGTTTTTTTTATTTTTTCTTTTTTTCTCTGGGTGTAGGCACGTATCCGCGAGAGCCACGAGACGATCGATAAACTCTTGGTTTAAGAAACGCGGAGTTGTCCTTCCGTAGAAACGAAAACTCTACGAACTCGCAGCGTAAGAATACGCAATAGTCTGGTCCTCCGTTGCTACCGCAAGTTCGACCTGCAAACGAAATTCGTGGCGAAACGACGGGCAAAACGCGCCTCGTTCCTTTTTCTCTTAAAGACAAAAGTTTCGACCCGCTGGCTCTCGTAGCATTCGAAAGTTGAAGCCGCGGTTCATATCACGGTACATGCAGGCGTGAACGGTCGAGAAAGAACGCAGCGAGATAGTTGAGTGAAAAAAGACGAAAGAAAAAGATGGAAGAGGACAAAGTTATGGACGTGTAGAGCCAGAGTTTCTTTGAAACTCCCTTCGCGCGGAAAGAAAGAGGCAGCGAAATTAGCTACTCACGTCCAGTTTCGACCTCGTGCGGATTAGCCCCAGACTGAATAATTTTTATCAACCATGCAACACACAGTGTAAACTACGTGAAAGTCGTCCGCGATGCGAAATCTCGTCATCCCCGTCGCCAGAGAATCTCGACGCTGCCGGCTGAGGAATTCTTGTTGAGCATAGTAACAGGTGTCTGACTGGCGTTCGTCGGGCCCGTGAACAAACGGCCACTTTCTCCTCCGATACTCTCCGATTGATACCTCTCTCGAAAGTGTTCGATTGGACGAACGTGAAACCGTAAGGTACTTCTTCACTCGTTTTAGCTTCGACTTGATTCAACAGACGGAAGACGGACGCACAGATCTACTTCACTTCTCGTATCCGAGAGCGTCATTTCGTTCACAAAACGAAGCACACGGTGGTCACTTGCCGCGAGAATCTCTAGGAAGGTGCTCGCTTGTTCACGGGCATTGATCACCGATCACTGATCCGATCAAACACCTCTACTTGTTTCACTACGTCTTCTGGTTTCTTAATTGGGGAGTGGTTTGCCGACTTGTCCAGCAAAATTGTACAATATTATGCGAGCAGTTGTACGAAACGGTGTTGTAAAAAATGAGATTTGATCTGTCGAGGGCTAGAGCTGTCCGAGTTCGAAGAAGATTTTTGAGCAGCAAACGCTCAAACTCGGAGACTCGAGCTCTCTACATTGTCAAACATCACTTTTTTTTTTTTTTAATCTTGAGAACCTCGGAACAGCAAATCTTAACTCACGAGTTTTAAAAACCGAAGTCTTCGAGATTGAGTGTCGAAGACTCGAGCTTCGTACAACACTCTGTACGAGATTTGTTTGCAAATGCTTCGTCACTGCAGCTGTAGGCAAATATCAAACAACCATATGCGTCTATAATTCGCGAGATTGGTCGAAAACTTTTAGATCAGTTTCGTTTCGAAACGACCGTATTCTCCACTGATTCGCAAGCTCGACGATCGATGCGAATATGGAATTCGTTCCATTTCGAATCTCTTGAACTGTACCGTGCACTTTTCAGTTTCCTTTCGACAAGTTCCTGATTGAGCTCAGCTGATTGAACGTCGCCGAGTCTGCAGCTACGCACGTATATCTGTAACCGAGATCGTGCGCCGAATACGCAACTTTGCAAACAAGCCTCGCACGACCAATTTCCCCTCGTTTCTCGCCGGAAAACCACCCCCGTGTTTGCTCCGAGTTCAATTCACTGGCACGACAGAAGAGAAGAGAGACAAACGAAGAGTGGGAAAATCACTGGGCGAATTGGAAGAAAAGAGCAGCGTCGAAGCGGCTGGCGGTGGGCGATGAATGAAACTCGCGCGAAGACGCGAAGATCGCGATGATACGGTGGTGTTATATCACTGACCTTGGGTCCGGAAGTTGCTCTCCTAGCTGACGGACGCGCGGGAACCGAGGCTCATGTCAAGAGTCGTTTAGACGACGACGACGACGGGCTAACCGGCGAACGACTCTGCGTGACTCGACCTTGTGATCGTTTCGACTCCTGCCGCGGTTCTGTGGCGGTGGCGGTGGCAGAGCGCGCGTACCTGAACGGGGCGCCGACGCCGACGCGACGGCCAGGAGGCCACCACGGCGCGCACCTGCGCCTTGATCCCCGCTCGCGGCACCTAGCCGAAACGGATCGGCCGCACCTGAGCTCTCTCCTCGCCCTTTGCTCTCGCCGCTCTCTCGCTCTCTCGCTCTCTCGCTCTCTCGCTCTCTCGCTCGCGGTGACCGAGGACGCGTGAACTTCTCGTCTCGCGTATGAATTCTTCATTGTGAAAGCAGAACGACAGATGCCCGTGTCTTGCGGCCACCACCCTCGAAATTTCTCGTTTCAACTTCCTCGTGATTTTTATCTTGGCGTTTCTTTCGCTCGTTAGATGCACGCGAGAAAGAGAGGGAGAGAGCAAAGTTCACCGCGCGATGGTTACACCTGCGGGAAATATTGTCGAGAGGGTATCTCTACTTTGAGCCGAGGATCGTTCGCGGCATCCCCATTGAGGGTGTTTACTCACTTCTTGGAAATTTAAACGCGCAGGAATGTATACAGGGGGCGAAGATTTTCTCTTATGAGGGCATATATCAGAGAACAAGTTTGTAAAGACAATATTTCAGATATTACACATTTGATGCAAAAGATTATGGAGAAATTAATAAACGATATCAGCCTACATTCTGTTCAGATATCATTAATTCGTCGAGCAAACTTATGTGTAAACAGCAACGAGGAGAACATTTTCAAGAATACTTGTGATAGTGTACTCTATTTCAGTATTGCAATAGAAAGTAGTAATGAGAAATAAAAAGTTAATTATCAATAGGAACACTTTGCATTTCTTTGAACCACAAAATAAATAATGTTTGTAAACGCTATCTCGGACGGAGACAACCGCGATAGAAGAATGGACAACTGAATCGTTCGCAAAGATGAACAAACTTTTAAAGTTTGATTTTCTCGAAAACCGAGGAACCCAGATAAAAATGTGTTATACCAAATTTTCTTCTCATTTTTCGACGTAGAGTCACCCTCTGCTCGGTTGTACTACGAATTCCGGCCCACCCTGTATATAATTGCACAGTATGTACGGAGGGTGTCTCAAGAAATGTTTCAAATGCACTTTTTTTTTTTTTTTTATATTGGGGTTAAAGAGTCGCATCGACTACGAGGTCTTTAGCGACGTGCTGGAATTTTCTCTTTATATCTGGTTTAGTAGTTGGGTCTCCTTTAGGTAGTTGATAACGTTTTTTTTTGTTGTTTCTGGCAGATTAGAGCGGTGTTTTGGTTTAATTCGTATTTACTTCTAACGTTTCGGTATTTTCTGCATTCGTGTAGCAGGTGTTGGGTGGTGATTTGTTGATTGCAAGTGTTGCAGAAAGGTGGTTCTGTTTTGCTTAGGAGGTATTCGTGTGTGATCTCGGAGTGACCGATTCGAAGTCTCTAGTCATAGCTATCCTTTCTTTTCTGCTTAGATTGTTGTTTGGTATTTTTTGATAGAAATGGTGTGCTATGTCGTGTATTTTGGTTCTATTTTGGTCGTAGTCCAAATTCTGTTCCATTCTTCTCTTTCCGCTTTGGTCGTTGAAGCTAGAAGATTTTGGTGTGGGATTGGGATGTTGGATTCGTTTGTTCGGTGTGTTGTTGCTTCTTTGGCTAAGGAGTCGGCTTTTTCGTTTCCTTCTATTCTTTGGTGTGACGGGATCCAGGTGATTATTATCAAATGCACTTTTCTTTGTTTTCAAAGGACAGTAATTTGGTACACTTAAGTAGCTTGTCTCTAGACGCGTGTAGGAGACATCAAAGCCACTGCTATTTCTTCAAGAGTAATTATATAATTTCTTTTGCATCAATCGGTGCAGTAGGTCATTTTCTACGAAAAAGTATTAACCTATCTACGTTTAAAATCCATTAGTTTAACAGATATTTTTTATAAAATCTATGCATAAAAAAACAGTATGGATACTGCTCTTGTGCTTTGTCGTCTTTCACATGATAGACTTTATGAAATCAAAGTTCAAATATCTTTTAAACTAATAGTTTTTCGATATATAATTAATACTTTTTTTTACAGAAAATGACAGCATATATATATATGTATAATTATATTTGAAAAGATAGTAATGATTTTCATACCTCCTATCTAGAGACAAACCAAATGTACCAAAATATAGCCCTCTCGAAACAGAAACAAAAAATACATTTTTTAAACGACGAATAGTTTCGACACCCTGTATATACGAAGTAAGATATTTCTCGCAGCGTCCAATAGGGAAAATATTCATGAAAAATCTCGTTGAAATATTCATGAAACGGCGTGATTGTAATTTGTGGGATTTAATTGTTTTATTAATAATTTTAAGAGACCAGTCAGTTATAGATCTGCTTAAAAAAATTCCTTCAATTTAATATCAAGGCCACCTACAATTTTCAACATTGATGATAATTTTTATTAACCATCGAGGTATACACATTTATTAGTTTTATAATTAATAATTCTCTTTCTTCCCTTTCTTTGATTATATATTATATCTGCAAATGTTGTTTTATCATGTTCTTTACTTTTGTATATAAATTTTCAACGTTGATGATAATTTTTATTTTAACCATCGAGGTATACACATTTATTAGTTTTATAATTAATAATTCTCTTTCTTCCTTTTCTTTGATTATATATTATATTTGCAAATGTTTTATCATGTCCTTTACTTTTGGATATAAATTTTTTGTAAATAATATATATTATTATAATTACCTGTAACTGATACTTTGTCATAAAAATTCGCTCGATCTTCAGCTGCTCGTCACGTATAGAAACTCTATCTTTCACACAATAAACTTTCAAACACTAAAAAGTAGCGAGTATTATACATAATGATATATAAATTATCAATATATATGTACGAAATTACTTAACATTATTGATCGAATCGATTCTTTACAACATAGGTTCTGTTAAGACTATTAAATTTTGTTAAAAATTGTGGGTAACCCTAACTGGTTTGGCTAGGGATTTTAATTATTACAAAAGAATCTGTCGAGTCCATACGATGATAGGCATCTGTTATTTTCAGTCAGTTGTTTACGATTAATTTGTAGAGTAACTCTCGTTCGTATGCTGCCTTCATGAATCGATTAACCCTTTCGGTGCTCGCTACCAAAAATCTAAAAGTTTGATTTTGAATGAGAAGAATGTATTCGCTTTTAATACGTTTATTTTCTGATATTCCAACACGTTATTCTTTTTGAAGTAAATTAATTATTTTAAACATTGCAGATTATCTGTATAATACTCTGGATTAAATCAGATTAAACGTATAAAAGTCTGCAGATAATATACATATGGCATTACATTATAAAACTGTAAAATCCTTCCATTAAGAAGAATTCAAAAAACCAATTGATGAAGAACAGATGTTAATACAGGATGTTCCGGCCTTTTTCCTCGTGAGAAAATAAGCCCAAAATGTAGAATAAAATTTTTTCATTTAATGTTTCGTTTTCGAGGAAATCGAGTTTGAAAATTTATCAAGCACGTGTAATTTTTAACGAAACATATTCAAATACTCTGTTTTATTTTTTTTAAATACACAGTTGAAACGAAACATTTTCATTCTACACTTTTTTTGACTTGTTTTTGCAGAATAACTTAACTCTTGCTCAACGATTATTCGTTCCTGCCGCGTCCAAAATTAGTTAAATTCGAGTATAGTTGCCTCAAATAGAAAAATTTTGTTCTACACTTTCGACTTCTCTCTGTTGTTGGGTACACTCTGTACAAAGAAGGAAACAATCTTCAAATGATATTCGATATGATCTTGGGCCGAAACCACACGCATTACATTATAATATAATTATAATAATAAATATATAAAGCATAAAATAATAAAATGTAAGTTTATTTTTTATAAATTTTTGTAAATTAATTAAACAAATAAAATATGAAAATAGAATTATTATTCCTCTGATTATAATAATTAAAATTACATATATGTAAATAGTACTCATGGTTGTTTGATTAAATAAATATTAATCGATATATAAATAGTAAAAAAAATGAAGTTAATTAATTCATTTAATGGATTAAGAGAAATTTTAAATAATAATAAATTTATTTAAAAAATTAAGATTATAAATGAATTTATTATTATAATAGAATTATAATATATTATTATAATAAAATTTAAACTAAAAATTTTCACATGCGTCTCTAGAAATTATTTTTTTCTTCCAACAGCACCGAAAGTAATTTAAATGTCCGAGTGAAACGAAACACTAACGTCACCAACGAAATGTCAAACAACGTTTCAAAGGATTAATTTGAAAAGAGGAATATTTCTCGCTAGTCAGATGCTTGTAACTCGAAGAATTGGCTCGACAACAGATAAAGAGAAGAGAATTTCTAGTTTTGAAAAGTGTGCATCATTATGCCAGAAGTCGCTTTTATTTGTCAAGAGTTACTTTTCATTATAGCCAGTGGATTGAAACGGATAGAAAAGGTTAGAGGTTTAGTTGTAACTCGTTTCGCCGGATCTCTGCGACACAGAGCGGTGGAAGGATTCTGCGATCCTTGCCATCGCTGGATTAACCTTTTGCGCTGGAATAACGTGCCACGCGCGTCGAGAACTTTTTGTCCCAAATTGCAACATTTTCTCAGTTTTAAGTATATTTAAATGTAACCCAGGCAAAACAGACGATAAGTTTATTACTTCTTAATAATTTCTATCCAGTGATGTCATNGTCAAAGTGAATACATTGGGAATAATTCGCACTGTGTTTCCTCGGTAAATTATTCTTGCTCGTCCAGTCATCGATAAAGCCTGGAAGTCATCTGCTATTATATATGACACGGAACCCATATACCGCCACGTTAATTCATAAGCTCAACCTCTTGCGTTGAAATGACGTGCCACGCACGTCGAGAATATTTAGCCCAAAATTGCAATATTTTCTCAGTTTCAAGTATATTGAAATGTAACCCAGGCAAAACAAATAATAAATTTATTACTTTTTAGTAATTTCTATCCAGTGATATCATACCGACGAGTTGAAAAAGAAAGTGACAAATTATTGTATACGGTTCGGCAATCAGTTGCCAGCGCAAGTGGTTAAATGGTAAATTGATCTTTTTTATAAAAATTTGTGAGATAACTGTCACTACTATTTAAAATTAATGTTTAAAACTTAAATGACAGAAAGGTTAAACCAAGTAGTTTTGCGAACAATTTTCTTCACACGGTGAAATTAGTATCGATGACTTAAATGACAAATAGATTAAAATTACGCAGTTTTCTAAAAAATTTTCTTTACAAGCACGTCGAGAATTTTTTGTCCCAAATTTGTAATATTTTCTCAGTTTCGAGTATGTTTAAGTATAACCCAGGCAAAATAATAAATTTCTTACTTGTTAGTAATTTCTATCCAGTGATATACCGATGAATTCAAAAAGAAGACGAGTTATTGTATACGGTTTGGTCACTCGTTATGGTCCGTGAACCAGTTACTGGCGCAAGATGTTAATCCTGTGTCGACCATGTCAATTTTCCGTACGAAGATGACTCTATTCTAAGCGTCACTATTGTTTCCTTGTTTAATCACGAACAGCTCTCGCGTAATTTCTTGTTGAAAAAACTAAAAGACAATCGATCGAGACGTTAAATTCGACGGGATGTATTCGATATTAATTGGAAGGCTGAGAATCATTTTCACGCGTGTTTTTCGTTATAATTTCTCTGCCGTTTCTCTGACTGATAAGAATAATTGCGTTATAACTTGAGAGTAGTTGAGAAATTTTATTAACTCATATTATAAAAGATTGGAATTGCAGCTTTGATTGATGAAAATTTTGGACTTGCACGCTCGATCGATAATATTTCGTCCTTAGGATACGAAAGTTCGTCACTGCGTTCGTCACCTCGTTTCTCGAAAGAGCAGTTATGTCACTGACGATGAAGAAAATAACGCGGTGTGAGATATTAGCTGGAATTCGTCGTGACGAAATGAAAATCGCGGAACGAAAAATCCTCCAAATAATTCCGTCGAGGTTCGCGATGAATTCCGTTCAACGATACGCAATTGCGCCCTTGACACACCGGAATCTCTTAAGCGCGTCCTTTTAGCGTCGCAATTTAAATAACAAAGTACATCCATAATAGAATACTCGCCCCGTGTTTTACATAAGCGCGAGATGAAAATACAAAAGAAGAGATCGAAGTTCCCGTTCACCGGCGAAACTGAAAATATTTTCAAGCTCGGTGTTTGCGTTACATTTTCTCGGGGAATAGCCTGCTCTCGAAAATTCCTTCGCGATATTCCGGCATGTGAGGAAAAAAAGAGAGAGAGAGAGAGGAAAAAAAGAGAAGAGAAAATCGATACGATGCTAAATTTATTTAAAGATAAACGATTTACGGCGAAACTTCGGAAACTCCGCGTAGCACGGAACGGAATGTTGAACGCGCGGCGAAAATATTTATTTGCATCGCGTTGTCGGGCCGAAATAATCATCGGTTCATCCTACTAATGATAATGACTTTATTCCTTTTTTTTATAATGTAAAAGTTTGTTTTACATAACATGTTTTTGTGTCTTGTTTTAATTGCCGCTTTTTAAGATATTTAACGAAAAACATAACGTAGTTTAACAGTATAATCTTTATTAACATTAATAATACATTTTTTCTTGCGATAAATTGCAATTTCTTTGCGAAATAAATACTAGTTCGCTTATTAGTTCTTTACAAATATGTAACAGAAAGTTTGAAAAACTTTGACTAGGAATAATATCAATTTACAAAAAAAAGAAAAAAAAATAAATGAAATTCAATATTTAGTCGATCCTCCGTTATTTTGAATAACTCGATATATTCGTTTTGGCATGGAATCTATTAATTTGCGCAATGTCTCGATTTCAGCCTGCTTCTTTAATGCCTCGTTTAAGTTCTTTCGCATTTGAATATTGTTTCCCGTTAGCATACATTTCACGTGCTAAAATTCCCCAAAGATTTTCGTAAAGTAAAAGATCAGTTTCTTCAAACCAAGTTTTCACGGATTTTGCCCGATGGATGGCAACATTATTATCATGTTGGAATAAGAAACGTGGCCCGCTGATTTCATCGCCGTATTCGTCTAATGCGAGTTCTAACAGCTCTTGATACTTTTCCAGCAACAGTATTTGGAAGAAACCACATTACTGGGTATCCAAATGCAGCCCAAACCATTACGTTGCCTCCGCCGTAATTTCTGCTCGTTTTTACTTGTTTCTCGTCACGCAAATCATGCCAATAATAGTGAAACCCATCTGGGCCATTGTCAGAGAATACCACATTTCCATACGCTCTTCAGCAAGCTTCAATCTTTCATCTTTATGAAATTTAATAAGAGGAGGTTCCTTTCTTTTTTTTTTTTTTTTTATACCGAAGTGTTTCACTCTCTTTCAAAACTTGTTGCACCCGTCGAACGACAACTGGAAGGTCTAATTTTCTCTTTATTCAGCTTATTTCTTACGTGTTTATAAAACTTTCCCTTTATCTCTCTGAGAAAGTTTCTTACGAGGGCCAGTAGATTTCCTAGTGGCATATTTTTCACCTGATCGTGTGAAATGATTTACAACATTCAAGGATCGATGTATTTTCTTTTTTTTCTATTTGACAGATCCGTATCACTTAAAGCCATAATTTACTCCTGTTCGTTATTATTTAATAATTTTCCACGACCAGTTATGCTATAAACGAAGTTAGTTTGTAAACCTAATCTCAAATCAACCTAGAAATCATAAAATGTTGTACCTTACTTTAAAAATTGTATTATTTTGAATTTGAAATGAAACGAGAAAAGTACTGTCTAACCTGAGATCATTTCGCTTGAAAACTCTTGTATTTTTCGTTTATAATTTTCGTACAACTGAAATTTACAATTTATGCCGTTTAAATTGTAAAATAATTGTTACAGCACAAATATATGATACTGACGCGTTGCAGAGATAAACATTACAGTATGTTTGCAACACTGTAGATGGCGATACCATCAATAATGTAGAGATATAATATAAATAATGTTTATTCAATGGAAATTATGATAATAGAGCAACAAATAATTAAACAAGACAGATTACTTCAAAACGACACGAAATTAACAACTCAAATAAATTCTTTTAACAACGCAATTGACACTTTTTAACAGTTCTCTTCCAACACTCTCTCACGACTATGGTCTTTTTTTTTTTTTTTTTTAAGAGAAGCATTCGATGCAACTACGTTGGACTTCTGGCATCACATTCACACTTTATCTGATTTCAATTGTAGCGACCTCTACTTCGAAGAATTTAGATCAACGACATCTATGTTCCGTCGAGATGTGCATTTAATATAAACAATAGAATATTTAAAAATAGCTATTAATTTTATTATCACCATAGAAATGTTTACTGACACTTATATACATTGTAGCCATAGTAGAAATTCTTCATTCGTTATTTCGTTATTTAATTTTCATTCGTAGAAATTATTCGTTATTTAACTTCCATTATGTAATCTTCATTAAATTATTAGTAATTGTATATTTTGTGATATTGATAATATTTTTGTATAAACAACTAAAATTAATTACGGAGTTCTTATTTATTTGTAGTATTGTGATATAAATATAAATTATCATAATCACTACA
>NW_025109951.1:457372-476048 GCF_011392965.1 Frieseomelitta varia | reverse complement strand
TAATCTTCATTAAATTATTAGTAATTGTATATTTTGTGATATTGATAATATTTTTGTATAAACAACTAAAATTAATTACGGTGTTCTTATTTATTTGTAGTATTGTGATATAAATATAAATTATCATAATCACTACACAGTGATCAACAAACAGGCCATCTCTTATATATTTAAACATAACATAAAATTACAACTACAGATTAATTGTAACAACCGATAATTGATAATAACCGATACTATAATGTGCGTACGAATATGAATCTATGAGCGAACCTATGGTTATTTCGGCCACTGTACGTCGGAAAGGATAAAAAGCCAGCGTCGACGATACTTGGAGATGAGAAAATTCGCTCGAACGTGGAATTCGAATAGTTTGCGGGTGGGCATTACGCGACAGCGAAAAGGAAAGCACGGGGAAATAAATACATCCCTGCTGTCAAATTATCGTTCACGTTCGCGGACGTTGAATGGGTTTGCGGATCCTCTAGTCAAGGTCCATTCAATTCACCGTGGGTGGCTCGCTTCCCGTTACGGGTTTTTCAATCGATACGTTTCATCGATTCACGTTCACCGAGCAAATTAGTATAGATTTAACGATGACTGGTTGCCTGAAACGCCATCGCGCGTTTGTCCCGAATAATTCAATAGGAAGCGTCATTAATCTGCGCGCTTTCTGCCCGTTGTAAATTTAGTAGATATAAATAAAGTAGATCTCGCAGAGAGAACGGATTTTATCGGTCGATATTTTCGATGCCGGTGAAAATCTTTCAGTCTACGTCTTTTTGTGTGTAGAAATATAATATAATGGCTGTCGAAGGTAACGCGACGCTCCTAAATTTATAACCATTTGTGAATGCATTATTGTTGTAGTATCATTGCGAGTAATCGTTGTGATATTGGTCGTAATATCGTTGCAGTATCATTGCGTGTAATCGTTGTAATATTCGAATTACACATTTGCGAATCATGGTGCGTTTATAAAACTCGCAGCATACAGTGCATTACTAAAAAGAAATCTTTCATGAATACGTATGTTATTTGTTTACATTAAAATCTCAATAATAGTGAATTGAACAGTGATATTCGATTGTTAGTAAGTGTTGGAATCATGTTACTATTTTCAAACAAATCTGAAAATACGCGTAATAGTTGCAAGATATTCAGTGTAAATATATATTGCATAATATATTACACAGTATGTTACATAAATTGTCTGTTATATCAATAGGATGTCTACAATAACAATTTAGTGTAATATAAAATAACACATAGTATAAATAATATAATAGAATAGTACAATATTTAATCTGTATTTTTTTTACTAAATATATAGGTGATTAAAGAAAAAAGAGTTCGTGACTTTTCGGGATGAGCAATACTCGCCAAATGATGCAAATATAGGTGGAAAAATTAATACTTTTAAAGCTTTTAAACAATTTTTCTTTCGACTATTACATAATTGTACTTATGATAATACAATTATTGATAATGAACGTATGTTTGATGTACAGATCGTGGCACGTAACNTGTCGCCACGATTTTTCAGACACTTCTGATTGTGTGACAAAAAATGTTTTGAACAAAAATTAATCAGTTTCTAGTTGGCTACAAAGTACAGTATAAAAAATTCTAAAAACTTTTTTTTTCGATAAAAAGTCAATGTCACATTGATTTTTTAAATGGCATCTGAAGGTCATAGTACAGTAGGTCGTTGAATTCGTTTTTTCAGAAGCAACAATTCTGTGAAGTCAAAAATACACGGTGTATATTATATATATATATATACACACACATATATATATAAGTTAGAGATTAATTTATTATTTGTAAATATAAAAGTATTATATAAAAATATTAATATGTAAGTAAATATAAAAATATTATACTATTTATATATATATTATAAATATATTATATATATTGTATAATATTTACTTTTATATTAATAAATAATATATTTATAATATATATGTAAATAGTGTAATATTTTTATATTTACTTTCATATTAATATTTTTATATAATACTTTTATATTTACAAATAATAGATTCATCTCTAACTTCTACGTATATTCTCAGATTTGCTTCGAATATTACTAGTTTTATCTAACGCACGTAATATATCATATATAATGTATATATTGCATAAAAGTTTGAATAGTTAGAATATTTCCTGAACAGGAAGTTACGCCTAGAGCTCCGGAAAAGAAGTATTTCAAATACCATTTAAAATATTAAATACTGTTTTAATAGGACGTGAATTTTCTAGCGAATAAAATATCCGTTTTTTTTTTCTTTTAAGGGGATCTTCTAGTGTGAAATTTAAAAAAAATCGATTTTTTTTTTTTTTTTTTTTGCATATTAATGGATATAGTTTCAAAAATGCATCTCTGGAATCTTATATGTGAACTCCTAAAATTAACGAAGTTATGGGTGTGTGAAGGACGCGACGACCAGTGTCTTGTTACCGCAGTATTAAACTTTAAAGGCATTTTTCTGGAAACTATGTTTTTCAGAACGGTGTCCATGATATCTTAACATCTACTTGATCAATTGAATCAAAATTTTAATTTATGTACATTTAGTACATGTGTGACTACAGCCCGAACTAGAATCAACGAAAAATTTTTATTTTTTATATTTTTTTAGATCTGCGAAGTATGACAAAAACACGCAAAAATCGATAATCGAAATTACCGCTAACTTTTTAGTTACGGACATTTTTTTATAATTCTAGTTCCGACTATAGCCAGATCTATACTAATTAAGAAACTATCATCTTTTTTTTATTTCAGACAAGTAGAATAGTCGAAATCGCGAACACCGTCAGACGCCATTTTTTTAAAAACGACTATGTTTGAGAGTATGCAGTGCCACTGGTTTTAACTTTTTTTGTTCCAAAAAAAATTTTAAAACATCGTTGAAATACGTGCAAATAAACCTAGTCAATTTGACTACAAAAGGTATAATAGTTTCTTTGCACAAAATTGCCAAAGAAATGCTAAAAATCACGCACTAGAAGACCTTTTTAATAACCTGAAGCGCAAGTAAAATATTTCGATTTTATATTTTAAAATGAAAGTAAAATATTTCGATCTTATATTTTACATACGTATACATATTTCCTAATTATAAAAGTCAGTTGTGAGGAGATCGATAAGGTAAATGGACGGTTTGCACCAACCTGCGTACAACTGAATCTTTTTCTTTCCTCCGAGCATTACAATTTGTCGATTTTATTTTAATATTTCATTTGTCAAGATTTGTCAATTGATGATTTAATTTACACATATAATTTATATATATTACATATAATTATATGTAAATTATATATATATAATTAAAGAATATATATTATAATTATAATAATTATAATTATAAATTATATAATTAATTTATATATAATATATAGTATTTATGTGAGAATACTAACAGATAGTTGTTTGTGTCACAGTGATGTCGGATTCGCTATCTTTTCAAATACTATACTGACGACACACAGTAGTATGTACAGTTTTTAATACATTAATAATATCTTGTAACATGCAACGAGATATTAAAAGATAACGAATATACGTCGTTATTTTTTTAATATTTGAAATAAATAAAGCAAATTGCGGCAAATAAAGTCATCCTTCAAATTTTCAAATAAAGTAGACTGTTTACTGTTTAAAATACAATAATATTTTATCGGAAGTTATTTAACAGCCGTCACTCTCGATAGCGAACAGCCTTGTGATTGTGTCTGCTCTTTAATTAAGTTGGGGCAAACGAGCTCCGTCATAATTTGTTATCATTAGAAATTGAAACCATCGAGCTTCAATGAAATTAACTTCGATTGCACTGTCGATTCTCAGTTCATTTATTTATTTATTTGATTTGATAGCGAACACAAAAGAATAAAACTGAAGAAATTGAGATAAAAGATATATGGAAAAAAATAAGCTTTATATTTTGAAGAAAAGAACAAGCTTTCATTTATATTTAACACGATCTCTCTGAAAAATAATGGGTCTTCTATTCTTTTTAAATTATTGTATAAACACTGTCTAAAAATTGTTGTTGGGTTGAGTGTTTTTATGTTTACAAATTTCACAATATTTCGCTGATATATGTGATTCCAATTAAAATATTATCTCGTACATAATACACAGTAAGGAGTATAAAATTTTTGAGAATTTAAACTGTTACAGGTTTGTAAAAAACGAATGATGTTAGAATCTAGTTGGTCTTTACGGAGTAAAGTTTTGTCTACGTTGAATTTCTTTTTTTCAAAGATACTTTTACATCGTGAGAAAGTGAGAATACTTTCACTCTCGAAAATTGTAGATATTCAAGCGTTTCTCGAAACATTGAAGTATCTTTCTTTTCGTGACTAGTTACACTATGGTCTTGAAAATTGAAATTTTTATCGTTTATTCAATTTTGAAAAAAATGTTAGGCTTTTTTCAATTTTTGTCGTTGAGATCAAGTACGTAGATTGTTGGATAATTTTTTTTTCATGAAATAAAAACAAAATTTAAACTTTAAAGTTTAAAAGTTGGTACTTTAGAATTTAAACTTTAAAGTTTAAAGTACCAACAATTTTTTATTGTTATGTAATTATAGTACTTTCGGCTTCTGGAGATGCATAGTTCTCAGTTGTACGTAAATTTTGTAAATTCCAAATAAATCGATGATCTTATTGCATATTTCACTAAAATCATTCGAAATATTCCCCAAAATATTTCATTGTCTGTAATCTAAAACTATCGTTAGACAACTCTAGTAACTGTAATATTAAATCTTGCCCGTTTTTTATGTCAATTTTCCAATTTTTCTTATTGAATGTAAAATCACGATATGAAATTGAACATGTATGCCACAATAGGTTGCACGCGATTGAATAAAAATGTAGTTTATATGTTGTTAATAAAAGAATTTGAATTTTCAAATTCAACTATTTATCTCTTCACTGCAGGTATTAATTTTTTTTATCACTGCGTGTTGATTTGATATCAAGGGACAAATCAAGTTGGATAAATAAGCGATCAATTCGGGGCCGCTGATTTTTAAGCGATTTAAGCGATATTGGATGAAATGTTATTGACTTATTATAAATCAAGAGAAATTTTGAAATTTCGTGCATCTGTTTCGTCATTTATCGAGAGAATATAGTGTAATTTTTGTACAATTATCAATTATTATTATTATTCAAAGCATTGTATTCTTTTGCAGTGTATTATTTTTAATAACTGTCTATTTTTAATCTACACAAAAGGATTTTTATGCATTTTTAAATTTTTGTGACCACGACTAGAGAAATGCAAAATTTGTTTCATCTGTTAAATATTACAATCAATACTCTACTTTTTAAATATGTATAAATATATAAGAATCTATACTCTAGTGAACTATACAAAAAATTACAGCGATTCGCATTAACACAATAACGTTAATAATATTAATATTGAAATCTTTCTACTGCGACCTTCGAAAACTTGTTTCGTTTTTCTTACTTTATTAAACTTTGAATATCAGACTTAAAAAAACTCAAGTAATTGTCACATTTTCATCGTTTTTGTTTGACATTCAAATTGTCAATAAATTGAACAAAAATCGGACAATAGGTTTCATTCTTAAGTGAAAGTCAGTTTTCAAATTCATTGCAGATTAAGTCATGAAAAGAAAATTTAAATGTTTTTGCATACCTTAATAATTTATAAAATTTTTCAGAAGAACAACTGTTAAAGTAAGGGTATATTATAATGTAGCCAATTGAACTGTTATGCGACTCTTTCATGAAATTATAACAGTTTAAAGTATAGTCAATTTTTCATCAAATTGTCCGAATACCTTCATCCACTTCTATATACATGTATAGCGATTACGTTAATTTATTCCGGTACTAAATATTTAAATTGTTACAATTTTGTAAAAAAATAATCGTATAATACTAAACCGAGGTCATTTTAAAGCTCGAAGCCTCTACTTTTAAATTGCATCTGTCATTTTATTTTAAAATGTTTTCTATGCAGCACTATGTAGCAGATGACAAAGTGACAAAGACACTTCTCTCCTCGAAAATGCTCTGAATTATCATAGTACGTAGACACGTTGAAAAATTCTTTGACTAAATCTACAATGGGTTTGAAGATTGAAGTCTTCGCCAATGACGCCCTAAAACTTGATACGCGAGTTTTCTTCGCCATTTTATTGAACTTTGTATGTACGAGGACGAATACGAATATAACGACAAAAATGTTGCGAATTTAATATTCGAAGTTTAGTAAAACGGTGGAAAGAAATCATACTTTCAGGAGCTTTCTGGAGGCATTGTAAAGAAGAGACTTCAATCTTCAAATCTGTTTTAAATCCAGTTATGAGAAAAATTTTTCAATGTTTCTACATACTATGACAATTTATAGCATATCTGAGTAGAAAAACATTTTCGCTTATTCACTCGCTACGTGATATAAAAATATAAAAATATTTTAGAGTAAAATGAACGACACTCATTGAAGATAGAGTTACACTTAAAAATGATTTTGTCATCGCATGACTTCTTCTTATAAAATTATAGCAGTTTCAATATTTGTTATTGTTATTGAGGTGTCCGAATAATAATAATAATTCTAAATAATATTTTTCTAATCATATCGATGTTCATAGTTTGTCGAGAATACCAACGATCTCACTGTTGATTCAATGATGTGCTTGATGTTCAGCATTGGTGTACAAATTGTCCGTCAATTTCTAATAGGAATAAGACGTAACATAGTAAAAGTACTGGAAAGTGTTTTTAGATAAAAATTTTAGTTTATAAAAAATTATTTATGTACATTAAATAGAATTAATTTTAATTAAAAATTTTATTTTAAAATATAAATTTATTTATTACGATTATTAATTAATAAATACAAGTAAATAAAATTTTATAATAAAAATATAAAATTATAATTTAAAATTAATGAAATTATTTATAATTAAAGTAATGAAAATGAAGTTTTTTAAAAAATTATAAGTTCTCCTTATTTGGTTATATTTTGAACATTCGAGAATAATGTGGTCGACGATCAACGAGTCATGATGTGCACAACTAACTATTGTACATCTCGCATAAAGTTGAGTTGCTGTTGTTCAGAATGCATGAGCGAGTGTGTCAGATTAGCGGTTCTGACTTGCCACGTGTTGGTTTCGGTTCAACTTGGAATTATGAGGTCGTAAAAATTGCTAAAGTGTTGCAATGGCGCAAGCTTACATTGTATTTTTTTTTTCATGTTAATATTCCATGTTAATACAATTCCAGGACTGTTCATTCTATAATAATAATAATTATATAATAGTTATAATAAATATATTATTATAAATACTATAAATATATATATCATTATAAATATTATAAATATAATAAATATAATATATTATAAATAATATAAATATATATAAATTATTATAAATATATGTTATTATAGATATTATAAATATTTATAATTATAAAGTGTTAGACGCGTTGAATATAGATTGATTATCCGCGTGTAGAGTAGCAAAATTCAATCAGTTTAAAATACCGATAATTATTCGTCGAACGTGCGAATACTTATGTCCACTTCCGTACAAGATTCTTGACCCACGATAACAATTTTTCACCGAACGAAAATATCCTCTTAATTGTTGCCATTAGACAGCGGATATTTGTGCACCATCATTTTTGCGAATATTCATTCAAGCGTGTATAATGAAAGTTTGATCATTTTTGAATGTTCCAGTGTTTCTTTAAGATATGGTGCTTTTTTTTTAGCTACGAGAGCATGTCGCGAGCAATTGTTTGAGTAGAAAATGGACATTTTCCTTCAGACTGCAATTTTTCGTGTATTTTCGAGGCAGAAAGAAGTGGTTCGATATTGACAAATTAATTATTCTCTTATCTAGTTGCTCTCATCGTTCTGACCTAGATAATTTGCATACTCTACCATTCTTATGCATATTACTTTATAAATAAGCTGCTGGCGTTTTATTCTAGCGGCGTGACTTACTATCATTTTCATTTCGCTGATAATCCGACGTTTTTAGTTACTTAACGCTCATCTTCGCTCATTCTTTCGTTCACTCACTGTAAAAAAATTTCTAAAAAAAGTGAAAAATATAGAATTATTGAAGATTCCGTAATTATTAAAAAATAATTATTAAAATATAGTAATTATTAAAAATTTAAAAAGGTTCGTTAAATGAGGACAAAAATTGAACGTATTATAATGATAAAATTTTGTTGAAATATAATATAATATAATAATAAAGAAGAAAGAAAATATATAGAAAATAATATAATGAAGAAAGAAAATATATAGAAAATAATATAATAGAGAAGAAAGAAAATATATATAAAATAATATAATAAAGAAGAAAGAAAATATATAGAAAATAATATAATAAAGAAGAAGGGAAATATATAGAAAATAATATAATAAGGAAGAAAGAAAATATGTAGAAAATAATATAATAAAGAAGAAAGAAAATATATAGAAAATTATATAATATAATATAATATAATATAATATAATATAATATAATATTATATATTATATAATATAATAAAGAAGAAAGGAAATATATAGAAAATAATATAATAAAGAAGAAAGAAAATATATAGAAAATAATATAATAAGGAAGAAAGAAAATATGTAGAAAATAATATAATAAAGAAGAAAGAAAATATATAGAAAATTATATAATATAATATAATATAATATAATATAATATAATATAATATTATATATTATATAATATAATAAAGAAGAAAGGAAATATATAGAAAATAATATAATAAAGAAGAAAGAAAATATATAGAAAATAATATAATAAGGAAGAAAGAAAATATGTAGAAAATAATATAATAAAGAAGAAAGAAAATATATAGAAAATAATATAATAAGGAAGAAAGAAAATATATAGAAAATAATATAATAAAGAAGAAAGAAAATATATAGAAAATTATATAATATAATATAATATTATATATTATATAATATAATAAAGAAGAGAGGAAATATATAGAAAATAATATAATAAAGAAGAAAGAAAATATATAGAAAATAATATAATAAGGAAGGAAGAAAATATTATAATAAAGAAGAAAGGAAATATGTAATATAATAAAGAAGAAAGGAAATATATAGAAAATAATATAATAAAGAAGAATGAAAATATATAGAAAATAATATAATACAGAAGGAAGAAAATATATAGAAAATAATATAATAAAGAAGAAGGGAAATATATAGAAAATAATATAATAAAGAAGAAAGCGAAAAGTTAACGATGTTTACTTATTCTTGTAACGTTCCAAATGTATGTAATCATAAATAATAATTTTACATCAAATAATGCCTACTGTATTTAGCGAACATTATGACTAACAATAAGCTAGGCTTCTACGTTTACAATTCGCCATTATGGCCGCCTGATTTTATTAGAATCGAGATCTTACTCCTGAAACATAAGTTTCACTTATTTTTCTTACGCACCGCGTGACATATCCTTTCGTCTTCATTTCTTCTTAGACGTTCTTGTTCTTTGTTATAATTTATCGATGTAACGTAATCGTCGGACCGATGCGAAATTCCACACCGTAGAATGAACTATGCCAACGAAGATAAATTATGCAACGAGTTTCTGAACGGTATTCTGTTATTCCGTAATGTGCCCACTGTTCGTCGTGTAATAATTTACGGCGTGTTACGTGCGACGAAAAGAAGTTCCCTCGTTAATATTAACAAAGAACATTCAGACGGGCAGTAATTATGCCGCGTCCATTAAATGACCGTTTAATTGCAATACGAGTTGTCACGATGTCCTCGATGCTCTCCGCTTAATTGCCGAACAGCGTGCCCTTTTTCTTTAATTTATTGCCAGACGGCGGACAACGTTCGATGCGTTTTACATGGCCGAGATCCCCAGGAGAATTTATTATATAATAATAACGTTCGAATCTGCACGCGAGAAATTTCCTTTTCAACATCTTGAATAGGATCCCCCTTCGCCGACGCGAGTCTGGAACAAAGGCAACATCTTACTGCACAATCTTGCTACTGAGAAAATCTGTTCTCTCTCCGTGCACGTGTTTATGTACCTGTTGTACGCGGTGTTTCAGATTTACGGGTATCGATACATTTGCGAGCTGTATATTTTTCAATATGATACAAGTTACTTTGTTTCGTCGAGTGTGCTTGAAAAAATGGCTTTTTTTTTTTTTTTTTGTTCAGCGACGAGTAAAATGTGAAAGAAATTTGCATTTATTGTTAAAGTAAAATTTAGGAAAAACGATAAACACATTTTTGCACATTTTAGAATATTTTAGGACAGAAAAAAAGAAGTTGTTATTAATTGTAACTGTATGTAACTTTTTATGAATTAATAAAATTTTATAATAAATATTAAAATATAACAACAATTATGAAATATATATATATAAAATATTTTAAATATTAAATATTAATATTAATTTTATATATAAAATATTTTAAAATAATAGAATATATGTAATATTATATTTTGAATAATTATTATAAATATTTTAAGTATAAAGAAGTTGTTATTAATTGTAACTATATGTAACTTTTTATGAATTAATAAAATTTTGTAATAAATGTTAAAATATAACAACAATTATGAAATATATATATAAAATATTTTAAATATTAAATATTAATATTAATTTTATATATAAAATATTTTAAAATAATAGAATATATGTAATATTATATTTTGAATAATTATTATAAATATTTTAAGTATAAAGAAGTTGTTATTAATTGTAACTGTATGTAACTTTTTATGAATTAATAAAATTTTGTAATAAATGTTAAAATATAACAACAATTATGAAATATGTATAAAATATTAATATTAATATTAATATTAATTTTATATATAAAATATTTTAAATAGAATATATATAATATTATATTTTTAATAATTATTATGAATATTTTAGAATACTTTGAAATTTATTTCTATTTTATAGCAAATGCGCGTATTTTGTTTTTATCGAGTTTACCCGCCACAGCTTTAAAATAATCAAGCACACAAATACAAGTATTTAAAATAAAATAAAATCCGAAAAGGTTTAAAGGTATGACAAAAGTATTATAAAGTTCACGTTTTCACGTGCCTAGAGAAATTAGTGCTGGCTTTCGAAAAGATTTGTTAACTCGAATACTTGTATTTTTCTCACTATAAATAAGATATCTCGCAGATATTAACGAATCGCCATTTTTGATTACTCTGAAGTAACTTATGCTATCTTCAGAATTAAAGGGCTCATATTCTTTGAATTTGAATCAGAAAAGAATGTTGTATAAACATGGGTTGGTTTTATTGGAAAGTTATAAACAAAGATAAGGAATTTGAAGAGAACAGAGACAGATTTGATTATGATATGATACAATGATGACTCTTATGTGGAAACTTTTAATACTTTGAGTGCCACGTTTCCTAATTCTGAGACGCACAATTTACCATTTCAAAAAGACGATTCTATTTGTACTCGATTGATTTTCACCGTTTGTTTTTGTAAACGTTATTAAATTTAAACGATGAAATCTTACTTTATAGACAGATAAATATATAATTTATTCAACAAAATATTTATAATATATTTATAATAAAATAAATATATCATAATACATTATTCACATAACAGAATGTTCGGATACTTGAATATTAAGATAATGAGAATTCGAATGTGAGAACCATTATGATGGTATTACATTTAATAGTACTTTCATACGATTAGAAAAATTTGATAAAATTGACAAATTTGATTTACAAAAGTAAAATGTATTTGATTTAAAAGAAAAAGAAATGCTTAATTAGAAAATAAGGATACACGCAAATGTTTCAACCACTATAATAAGTCGTGTAATACGGGATATGCGACTGTCTTTAATTTTTTTCGAAATATTTCAATTATTTCAATTGTTTCATCTATTTTTTATTTTATTAAAAAAAAAAAAACAATGAAGTTTATTTTTAAACGTATTACGAAAAATGTTTAACGAAGTCAGTTCGTTACGATGTGAATTAACGAGGTTATTGGAAATGTCAATAATCGGCGTACAGATTGCTCTGTATTATGTACGTTGAAATTGTTTCCTCGATTATCAATTAAATTACGAAGTACAATATGGCGTGTCAGATATATTGCAATAAATTTTTTTTATTATTTCTGGATTGTAGAGTTTTATGTGCTTATGGGTAATTTAAAGACAGTAAATTGCACAGACTGAGTGTAATATGAAAGAATATATGAAATATATTCAAAGTACATAGTGTTTCTTTATAGTATTTGGTACTACGTTAAATACTTGTTCACTCAGGTTTTATATTTTTAATTATGTAATATGATTATGTATGAAATTCTGCGATTTGGTTATTAAAACACCGATCTTGTCTGAACACTGATTAATACATTATTTCTAGATACTTTCGATATAAGTTACTCGTATAAGCAGCGTTAATATATTTAGTGGTTTAGTCTCTATCTCGTTAACAAAAGCAATGTCAATTTTCTCTCATTATACCTCCAAAATCAACCTGTTTCAACAATAACAAAATTCATTCAATTCAGCCTGTTTTTTAAGGAGGTAGTCTGGTAATCCGGCTTGAAAAAATCGACTTTTTAGCGATTTTTTTCTAAGGAAACCTTGGTACATTTTGTTATACAATTTTCGCACACAGATTTATTCATATTTAAAGAGTATTTACAATTTTTTTTTAACGAAATTAATGAAAGTTGTGGAAATTGTATAACCTTAGGTGAAGCATGTTTTTAAAAACGGGTTCGAATGGCTGACGTGATTCAGACCCACCTGGTTATTTGAAACTAAAGAACCAAAATGCATCTTAATTAGTTAAAAGTATAAATATGGCTAACGCATGAACCACGGAAACAGCGAAATTTCGAAAATTAAAAAACTGCATTTTGAAATTTAAGCATCAATTTTCCTTGTGCTTTTCGTCTTTTGGATAGTGTAAAAAAATAGGAAAAAACATGAGATTTTGAAATCTGTAGTTCATGCGATAAAGGTACATCCGGTGAAGATCTCTTCCAAATTTCAAGTCAACTAAAACGTGAGATCCTGTCAGCCAGTTTGAAAAATATGAATTTGAGAAAAACACATTTGAAGTTACCCGTTGTACAGAATTCATATACTTGCAATAAGTCAAGCAGTACAAAAAATGAAATATTATAAAATGATAATAATATAAAAATAAATAATGATATTATGAAGTAAAATATTTTTTGAAAAAAAAAAAAAAAAACATTTGAAGTGCTTGTTACCCGTTGTACAAAAATATTCATACTTACGTTGCGAGCAGTATACCGTTCCCTTTAAACATATACAACTTTGCTAATTTTACAATTTCAACAAACAAACCTTTTTACATGGACATTTTCGAAAGCACATACTTCGAGAAAATGTAAAAAAAAAGTTGATTTTCTACAAGCCAGATTAGAACACTCCCTTAATAATAATTCATTCAATTCAGCCTGCTTTAACAATAAAAAAATTCAATTCAACAATAAATCATTTCGAAGAATGAGCGTCTGAAAAATATAACGATTCGCGAAAGTACTTGAACACTTGCAGAAGCTTTCCCGTATTATTTTTGCACGTTTGTTATGCAACAGATTTAATACAAGGTACAATACGTGATGCGATAAAATTTGAAGCAAATCTGAAAATATACCGATGATCATCGATGTTTGGTGAACTAAATAAATATGTATGCGCAGTAAATATCTCGTAATTTTGGAATACATTTTCAGATGGGAAAACTTAAAATTGCAAATTCGCGGAAATTGCGACGCAGAATGCATACAATGTCCAAACTGTTAGCGCTTTTCGTAATATTTGGTATGTAAAATAATATCCTGCAGCGATCCCATTTTTTTCCATTTTTTTTTTTTTTTTTTTTACATATAAATTTACATAAAATCACACAGTATAATCGCGAGAATGGTACTAATTCGGTACAATGCTAATGAAATTTCGGAACGTTTTATATAACGCGCGTAACACATACTACCATGCATAAATAATTAGACGACTGTATAATTGTAATTTTATTGAAGAGTTGATATTTCAATTATTAATTTTATGCATTTTCAAGTTTAACTATTTATTTCTAATAAGTGGCATGCTTCGTAAAGTCTGTAGAACATTTTTCAATGTGGTTAGAAATACATGTTTCAATAATTCTAAAATTTCAACAATGAAATGATATGACGTTAGAATAACCAGTATTCAACGTGCAATGATTCGCATTAATATTTCGATACGAAATATTTAAATTGTTATAATTTTGTAGAAAGTAATCGTGTAATACTATAAACTGAGGTCATTTTAAAGCTCGAAGCCTCTACTTTTCAGTTGCATCTATCATTTTATTCTAAAATGTTTCTACGTAGTACTTATGTAGCAGATGACAAAGTGAAGACACTTTTCTCCTCTCGAAAATGCTATGAATTATCATAGAAACGTTGAAAAATTCTTTTTATGACTAAATATACAAAAGGAGTTGAAGATTGAAGTCTCCCCTTTACAATGACCTCTCAAAATTTGATATACGAGTTTTCTTCGCCATTTTATTGAACTTTGAGTATCAGGCGAAAACGAATATGACAACGAAAAAAATGTTGCAATTTCTTAAATTTCCAATATAATATTCAAAATTTTATAAAATGGTGAAAAGAAATTGTACATTAAACTTTTTCAGGCGTCTTGTAAATAGGAGGCTTTGATCTTCAAATTTATTTTAAGTCCAGTTATGAAAAAAATTTGTCAATGCTTTCACATATTGTGATATTATAATTACATGGTATTTTTGAGAAGAATGTTCACTACGTGACGTAAAAAATAGTTTAGAATAAAATGAACGATACACTTTGAAGTTAGAGGTTTCAAACTTTAAAATAATCCAAAGTTTATTATCGCATGATTTTTTCTTACAAAATTACCGTCGTTTTCAATATTTAATGTCACTTAATACATTTAGTGGAATAGTAATTCTGTGTGAATCACTTTATATCTTGTGATCAAGAATCAATATGTACTCACCAAACTAAGATATGGTACAGAATGAATTCACTTAATAGAATTCGATTCCTATTCGCCAAGAATAATATTCAATTGTACTTATTCACGTCAATTTCTAAATTAGAAATTTACATTTATTTGTGCTTGTATATTTTGATATTTGTATGAATTGAATTTTTTGAAAGTAGTAAAAGTTTAAAAACTCTTTAAAAGTAGTAATTGAATCATAAATGTTCACTCGGGCGCGTTATTATAAACTTGTTACAGTTATAAAATAAGAAAGTTGACAAACAACTTGATTGTCCTTTTTTTTTAGAGAACACAATCTTCTTTTGGAAAAAATAAATAATTTTCTGCAGATAATAAAGATTTAAATGTCACATAATTATGGTACATAAATTCAGTTCAATAATTTCTTATCTTTCATTTGCAATCAGTATATTGAGATATATTTATCAGGACGAATAATACTTTTTTGATGTACTTATAATTAAAGGTTCGAGTATACTGCATTTTATTTAAGTATATGTACTTGTTGAAGTACTTGTACTTGCACTTTGAGTATTTATAAAGGCTTCAGATATTTTTCATCAACTATATTTAGTACATACTTAATTTCATCAGTGTCGTATTCGTCAAATTGACGAATATTAAAAATGCAATAATTTATCACAATTTTTAACTTTTATCACAATTTTTAACTTTTATCACAATTTTTAACTTTTATCACAATTTTTAACTTTCCTAATATTCAATTAAGTAATTAATTAACAGAAATAGCTTTCCTTATCAACTTTCGTCACTGACACAATAGATGCTTATCGTACAAACTTTAGATAACAAACGCGAGTTTTTTGAAAATCAATTGAGTGATAGGACGGAGCACAAATATGAGACAAAAGCTATTTTGCTTAATGTGCTGAACGGTAATTTCCAAAATGTATAACGAAGATCCTGATAAAAATTTTACATTGTTTTATATTCTTTGCAAATGAAATAAACTACGAAGTAATTAACCCCATCATATTGACGGGTTTCGATGTATTTAGGTATTTCACGTACAGAACGTAACATAAAACATAAAAGTTGATTGATTGATGGAAAACAAAGTGCCACACATGTATATTCGTTCTTTTACTTGGACAAAAGTCAACAAACTGTGATTAAAATATCTTGGTAATTTTTGCAATTTGAAGGAAAAATCATTTTTATGGTGAGAGTCTTCAACCACCTAATTTTTAATAATATAGCTTATAATATAAGATATTTTATCAATATCTCTTGATTTGTACGCATTAATACATTAACATCCGTAGATATAAGTAATATGAGTATATAATAATAATATATATAATATAAAATAATATAGCATATATATAAAGCAGTCTTCATCAGAAATCTTTACTAAAACTTATTTCGGCAACATTAAATTTTATAATTACATCGTTTATTATACCACTCTATTTAACGATTATATGAACGCTTGTACAACAATTCCTCAAAAAGACAGGCAAATTGAACATTTGCGAAATCGCTGGAAGGGAACGGAGATAATGTTTAAACAGTCTGTGTAATACGTCTTATTACTACATTATATGAATCTTTATTTCCCGAATGTCTCAATAATCGAATTATTTTAATGAGAAGAATGTGGTTGGTTAATTTTGGCTTGCTATGAAGATGTAATGTAACACTGAATCTTCAGATTTATCCTTATTATCGGAATATTAGAAGCTCTGCTATAATAGACCGTATAACAGACATTCTATTCTGGTAATGTAACATTCGAATATTAAAGTATTCAAAAAGATTCCACTAAAGAAGATTCTACATGAAATGTCAAAGGGATTCCACTAAAGAAGATTCTACATGAAAATATTATAAAATTTTCCTTCTTCCTATATTTTAACATATACCCCTGATTAGGAATCAAAAATCCTACAGAAGTACTGTAACACTAATGAAAGTAGCACTGTAAATATAAATTATAAATTACATACACAATATACAATATACGATATAAATTTTTGTATTTACAATAAATACATGCAATTAAATAAAATAGATACAAAACGTACTTTATATAATAAAGATTCTGTTGATATATTAATATGTTGTATTATTGTGATATATATTGTATTAAATTGATAAGAATATTAAAAATAAAAAATAAAGGACTGTTTGTTGAAAGTCATCTAATGGTACAAAAGTTTCATAAAAATGCCGGCCATAAAAGGCTGAAGCTGAAATACTTATAACCAGACTGCGGATTTTGATGCATTCATGGGAAATTCAAAATTGCACAGAATGTATATAATATGAAGCAACATATATAAAATACTCAAAGTATAATGCTTTTTTTACAACGTTTGATCTATAAAACAATGTTCCGTCCGAGTTCAGTATTTCTTTAATTGTATTTTCAAAAATATGATTTTGCAGAAAAGTCCGCAATTTAATTATCGCGAAACCTCTGTAATTGTTATCGTTAACGCTAAAGGGTTAAATTAGAAAGAATCGTTTGAAATTGTACTTTACATTGCAATTATTCAGAAGCAGTTCGGATACTTATGCAGAGTGCGTGAAAATTTCCCATGGTAAAACGCGCCGATGGCTTTCGCGAGCCATTGTGGCGCGGAGCACCGTAAAGGTTAATTAAAACGCAGAATCGTTGGCGTTTAAACATCGAACCGCCGACTGCTTTAACGAAACCGGTTCGCGCCGTTTGTCACGGAACGAAGTCCTTGGAAAGACTCCATCATCCCCTGGTTGCACGGGGCGGTGCTTTGAGGAAGTCGTGAGAATCGCCGGGAACGTTACGTTTGTAACACCTTGCGCTGGCAACTGGTTCGCGCGGACCATAACGAGTGACCGAACCGTATACAATAACTCGTCTTCTTTTTGAATTCATCGGTATATCACTGGATAGAAATTACTAACAAGTAAGAAATTTATTATTATGTTTTGCCTGGGTTATACTTAAATATACGTGAGAAAGAAATATACTCCATGTGCTTGTAAAGAAAATTTTTTCAGAAAACTGCGTAATTATAATCTATTTGTCATTTAAGTTATGGATACTAATTTCAACATGTGAAGAAAATTTTTCGAAAAACTACTTGGTTTAACCTTTCTGTCATTTAAGTTCTAAACATTAATTTTAAATAGTAGTGACAGTTATAGTAGTCCCATAAATTTTTATAAAAAGGATCAATTTACTATTTAACCACTTGCGCTGGCAACTGATTGCCGAATCGTATACAATAATTTGTCGCTTTCTTTTTCAACTCGTCGGTATGATATCACTGGATAGAAATTACTAGAAAGTAATAAATTTATTATTTGTTTTGCCTAGGTTACATTTCAATATACTTGAAACTGAGAAAATAGTGCAATTTTGGGCTAAATATTCTCGACGTGCGTGGCACGTCATTCCAGCGCAAGAGGTTAAGCTTATGAACTAACGTGGTGGTATATAGGTTCCGTGTCATATATAATAGCAGATGACTGATTCCGGGCTTTATCGATGACTGGACGAGCAAGAATAATTTACCGAGGAAACACAGTGCGAATTATTCCCAATGTATTCACTTTGAC
>NW_025109951.1:446057-457128 GCF_011392965.1 Frieseomelitta varia | reverse complement strand
ATGACATCACTGGATAGAAATTATTAAGAAGTAATAAACTTATCGTCTGTTTTGCCTGGGTTACATTTAAATATACTTAAACCTGAGAAAATGTTGCAATTTGGGGCAAAAAGTTCTCGACGTGCGTGGCACGTTGTTCCAGCGCAAGAGGTTAACCGTCGTCTTTGTCTATGGGGAGTTGCTTAACGTGACACGTTGCGTGGCTCCACACGTATCTACACACACACATACACACACAAAGAGAGTCCTGTCGATGTACCGCGTGAGCAGCCACCGCCGCCGCCGGGGGTTGGCAAAGGGTGAAGCAACAGCGAGCGCCACCAACTGGGTCAATACTGACGTCCCTGTCCTTCGTTGACCCCGCTCTCCTCCCCTAACTCACCTCTCGTCGATGTTCTTGTCTCCCCTGCGCCGCATTCGCGTGGTTACGCCAAAGAAAACGGCCGTTCGTGCGTCGACTTCTGGGGTTGAGACGAGAGAGGCGAACAGCGAACCAGAGCCAGGGGGAAGAGAACATGGATGATACTCGTTGGTCGATCGACTAGGGCTAATTTTCTGCTCTGAATCGTTCGTTCAAGTTGAGAGTCGTTGTTGAGGAATAGGAGAGACGTGGAATCAGTAATTTGCGCTGATATTCCACTGAATGTTGAAACTGTGATAATTTTGGTAAAAAGAAACAGAAGAAAAAAGAAAATCGACGCAACGATATACCTGGCTTCGTTTTAAAAGTACTTAAGTTTTCTGCTTTTAAGTGTATTGTTCGTTTTATTCCAAAATATTTTTACATCACGAGTGGATAAGTGCTAGAAATTGTAATTCCGCGTGAAAAGATCGAAACATTTTTTTCAAGACTGAATCTCTGATGAATTCGAAGATCGAAGCTTTCTCTGTACAACAAACGAAAATTTGGCGTATGATTTTTTTCTCGCCATTTTGTTGAACTTGAACGACGAAGATTGAAGAAACCGCAACATTCTTGCTTGATATTCGAAGTTCAGTAATTAAGAGGTCGTTGTACGGAGAAAGCTTCAATCCATTGTATAATAGATTGAGTCATGAAAAAAGTTTCTCAATGTTTTTACATACTATGATTATACAATTTATAGCTCGAGGCTATTTGTATTGTCGAGAAGAAATATGTCTTCACTTTGTCATTTGTCAAACATCTTGGAATAAAATGATCGACATCTTTTGAAGAGTGAAGACTTCGAGATTAAAACGAGCTCGAAATTATACAGTATAAATTTTTATTTTATAGAATATATATTATCATCTTTTTACAAAATTACAATATATGATTAAATAAAATTACAGGAGGTTTTTAGTGCAACTCTTTTTGTATACTGTAAGTATACTTTCGATTTTTTTCATGCTTTCGGTTTTTTTTTTTAAAGATAGTGCTTTTCTGGGGATATAGCATTTTTTTCTGAAGGTCTGCTGAAATTTTGAGTATATGTAGGTAATGAATAAAAAAATTTGTTAAGATTCAGTTGGACAAATATAGTAGGATAGTCGTGTAATAGAAACGATATAAAATTGTAACGATCTGTAGAAAATTAGAGTGTCAAATAGCAAGAAGAATTGAATCTTTTCGAAATTTTAAATGTGTTAGTAAATAGCAAGATTGGGCACAATTTCGAGTAAATATTTATCTGAAATAATTGTTCGAATATACATTTTCTTCAGTCATTTTGTCCAAATAATTACTCAGCATTCTATCTATCTGTTCAAATATTTTATTCAAATTGCAAAATTTTTTGGATTGCAATGATTATTATTTAACAATTATCAACAATGACAAATTATTATTATTTCTGTTTCGCTTTCGTACGGAAGGCCCATATGAAAAGAAATTGCGTGACAAAATAAGAAAAATTACTTCACATTCATATATTAAACATCTTCCTTTATGTGCGACGTAATACAATTGAATAAATATAGTAAACGGTTTTTTATTCGAATAAACCTTTATCTGAATACATTGCACTACGAATAAATATAATGCTTATTCGATTGGATATTTATATTCAATAATGACGAATAAAATTTTATTTCTTAGCTGTCAAGATTTTTTGAGATTTAGTTCGAAGAATGTTAATAGAAAAGATGTAACGTAAAATGTATGAAGAAGTTTGCGTTAAATAACAAGAATTAGAAATAAAATACAGAAGCTTTTCAGCGTGATTTCTTCTCCAGGTCTTGCAGAAATTAGAAATATTTAATTAATTTCTAAATCTAATTATAATTCTGCATTGTACATTTTAATAAATAATTTACTTCTGACTAATTAGAAATATTTTCGGAAATATTTTACTTGCAGAAAAAATTTCACTGAATATGGAGGAAATTGAGCGTTCAGTTGCAGTAGGCTTCTTATTTGTAGAATTTCAAGAAACTAAAACTTACTATTCGTACCAGATCGTTTCAGATTAATCCATCCAAAATTTCAACCCGTTTCTTCGTTCTCGAAAACTCAGAATAAATTGTAGAACTTGTTTAAGTTACCATCTGAAATTCAATCTAAATTTCTCGGAAGTTGGAACAGATTTCAAACGGAAATCTAAAATGAATTGTGCATGCGCGACTTACCATACCACCATCCGAAAAATCCATTCTAGATTTACAAAGTCCAGATAGAACTTGAAGAAATCTTTGATCTGCGGTGCATTAAATCGCAGCCATGTTGTTCACCATTCTCCAGGTAATAATTCTAAAGTTCAATGATTTTACGCGTGAAGAATCGCTGCTGTACTTCGACTTTATCACGATTTTTCAGAAGATCGAGAAATTATTTCCAGAAAAGTTTTATATATATATATATTCAATTATATTTATATTGTATAAATGTAATATTTAATATAAGTTATATATATATTTAATTATATTTATATTGTATAAATGTAATATAAGTTATATATATATATAGCTGATATCTGAAATCAAAAATTGTGTTTTAAAATAGATTCGAAGTTGAACAAAGTTTTAATTTGTAGAATCGCGATATTAATACTGTATAATAAAACTCGATAAAATTGATACTGTATAAACTTCGTTCTTAGTATGGAACAAAGCGACACCCGGAAAAATAATTATTTTATAAGAAATAACGAAAGTTTATAAAAAAGATATGGAACGCTTTTTCCCGAATTCCAGGGATCGAATAAATTAAAGAATTTTCAAATAAAGATTCTATTTGAGACGTTGTTGAAAAATGTTTTTATGTTACAAGCCTCGATGAGAGTAAATAAATAAATGTTCTTCAAAATAACAGTTTCCGACAGAATAGACTAGGACTAGGTAAAATATAAAGGTAAACATTTTTCTGTCGCAGGAATAAATTATTTATTCATTTATATTAACAAAAGTTATATTTGTAGCAAATATTGATACTGATTATTGTTCAATGAATAATATTCGAATGTAAAAATGGACTAATTAAATATTCTAAAATAACTTATTTCAATTGAAACTTTTATCATACAGATTTTAAAATATCTCTATCCATCGGAATACTATTCAAAAGTGTACCTATTCAAAAACTCCACGAAAACAGATATTTCTTTATACGTAACATATAACTTCGAATACAATTTTTCTTCTTCCTGACATTATAGAAATAATTAAAATAATTAAATATGTGCAATATCTCGTTATGTTCACAGTTAGCTAACATCAGATTCGTGAAAGTCCATTAACTCAGCTCACTCATACTTTAATTTGAATTTTTAAGTTGATAATTCAATAATATGTCATTTATTTCCATACAAATCGTGCAGTGTTTGTAGAAATATTGATGTTCACTGAACATAAATAAATCGAAATACAAAAAATCACGAATTTCTTATAAAGTTACCATGAGCATATCAAAGTATACAAAATATGTCATTGTTATTATTACGATTATAACCGAAATAGGTTTTATTCGCTTCACTGTAAGTATAAATGATAATTCCTGTTTTTATTTTTACAATGAGTGTAAAAAGTATTCGTACGTTTGATGAAAAATTGTTGATATTTACGTTTATCACTTTATAAAAAAAAAAAGGAAGAAAAAATGCTACAAGAAATTTTAAGGGATGGTTGTAATAGAGAGATTTGAATCTTCAGGACCACGGTGGATTTACAAAAAAATTTTAGCTGTTCTAGCATGAAAAACTCGGTCGTCGACCGTTCGTCGCTGGAAATATCGTCGTAAAAATTCCGGCCGAATAAATAATATGTAAAAGTGGCGTGATTCTTCGTGAAAAAAATAAGAAATTTTATTTCATCTGAAGCTTCGTACTCGAGAAATTCGAGTGTGAAAATTTATCGAGTTATAGGCAAAGAAGAATAGTTAACAGAGTTAAGGTAAAAAAAATAAGTAAAAAAATGTAGAAATATTTTCATTTTCAAGAAAATAGAATTCGAGATCTCGTTTCGTTAAAAATTTGCTACACGCATTGATAAATTTTCAATCTGGATTTTCTCAAAAAAGAACAAAGAATCTTCTACAGAAAGATTTTATTTTATATTTTTGCTTATTTCTGCGTGTAGAACAATTTTCTTTCCAATCATGTCTGGAATTAATCAATACATTTGATATAAAATATTTGACAAATATTCAAATTTGGTTTAACACATCGGAAAAGAAGCCGCGAATTCATTTATTTTTTTTATTTTTCTTATTTTTTCACAAGGAATCACATCGTGCCCACTTTTACGTATTATTCGGCCGAAAGTTGTGTAATGAGCACTCAATCGTAAGAAACAATAGTCAAAACGAAAAAAATTGTAAGATAATAATTATTTTTTCGACTTAAACACTTTTGGTTACAAGTATCGATTACAAGTAACCGGAAATTGTATTTGTCACCAATAACTATTATTAACGAAAGAAATTTATTTCGGTTGCTTGCAGCAATTATCGGTGAGCGAAACTCTATTTCAGTTGTCCGCGATAGTCATCGATAAGAAAAGTTTATTTTAGTTTTCTTTCGTCGCGCAACTTCTGTGAAATTTATGTCAGAAAGTAACTCTATAGTTTTTAATATGTTTCGATACGATCGTGCGGAATTATTTTGTCCAACGCAAAACGATACTTTATACTGTTATGTGTCATCGTAATTGAATTTCTTTTGTCTATAACAGTTATAAACAACTATTGTACATGCATTATGATATTTTATATAATAACATTGACATGTAATAATGTTATAGGCGACAAAAATAGAATTTTCCTCATATAATTTTCACCAATTAGAAAATTTTATAATCATTATTTGTTACCAAAGCGTTTGCAAATCGAAATTTTTTTAATCATGCGCTTCTCCGAAAAATTTTCTCTACATTTTGCGATTAATGTCATGAACATGAATAATGAACAAGTTTCAAAGACTTTTTTCATAAAAATTTTTGATGTTATTGTTATTTTGGTTCCTAGTAATGAAATATTATAATATAATATATGTTACAATATAGTACATTGTAATTATAATATTATAATTTATAATAGTATAAATTAATTAATACGTATATGTGGAATACAATAACAATTTACTAAAATAATTACTGTACAACATAATATAATAATGAAATATAAATTAATATAATAATCTATATAAATTATAATATATATCATATTATAATATATAATATATATATATTATAATGTAATCAAAATATAATATATATAATATATATATTATATTATAATTAAAATATAAAATTATATATCTATACAAATTATAATATATATAAATATAAGTTAATATATAAATATATTATACAAAAGTAATAACTGTACAAATTAAATTTCGTTTACCTTTAAAATTTACTGAGCATAAAAATGTATGAATGGCCCTTATTTTTTGAACAAGATACAAAGGTTGTATAAAATTGAGTCTTTTTTTTTTTGTCTATTTGGCGTTTAATCTAGTGGCATTCTCCTGGAAAAATTGTTGTATTCCCTGGTAGAAAAAAGAAATACACTTCTTCAAGGCAAGCGGTAACAAGATGTTACGTTCTACGTAACGTTCACGTTTTGTTTTAATTAACACGTTACGTCAGAGTGTGTTTTTCGTGTTGACCGCGTTTTCACACGTCATCGCCCTCTTGTTCTTATTAACTACAATGTAGCTTGATTGCGTAAACGTTCAGCACCAATTTTTTACTTCACATGCTCTTATAATTCCTTCGTCTCTTATTTTCCTTACTATCTCTAGAAATATTGTGTTCTCCAAAAAGTAGTTTTTTTCTAATAGATACACATATAAATTATTATAAATTATAATATTATATATTACATTATTATAAATTATATTGTATATTATAGTATAATTACAGTATTATAAGTTATATTATATTGTAATATATAATATATTATATATTATGTTATAATATTTCATTAATATTTACCAGGAATCAAAAATAATATTTAGTAACGTACAGTGTCGAACAAAAGTATTGGCACAGTCTCGATCTTCGTGTTAGGTATTACTAAAATTTGCAAAAATGCAATTCTTTATGTAATTTTTTTTTTCTTTTTATAAGTTTCAACCCTTAGGTTTAATTATAAGTATACTATGAATCATCGACCGTGAAAATATACCATAACCATAGAAATATTCATAAAGGACTATTTTCAGTAAATATTGATATATTTACAATTTTATAGTATAAATGTGTTGTAACTTCTAGCTTGATATTCAGTGTGTAACATTTTCTTTCTTCTAATAGCTTTCAGACGATTGGTCATTGAATGGACTAATTTTTCAATAACATTTGAACTTATTTCATGCTATTCTTTGAGGAGAATTTTTTTAGACGTGTATTGTGATGGTTTTTTAATTCTTCTTTCCAATTCCGACCAAAGATGTTTTATAACATAGAAAATGATTTATTCTAGCAGTGTAGGCAGTATTTAGGATCATTATCTTGCTGAAAATAATAAGCCGATTCTAAATTTAATTTCTCTGCACATTTTTTTTTAAATTTCGTTTCAGAATATTTAAATATTTATCAATGATATTTTCAGCCAATAAAAACAAGTTCTCTTCTCTTCTCTACTTTGTCTAAAATACCGTATTTTTATTTAATAAATTTCTATTTTAATGTATATTTTTATTTAATGAACGTGTTTTAATTTGTAAAATTATTAGCGAACTCCAATCTTTTGTTTTTCTTATTAATATTGGTAATGCATGGTTTTGAAATTCTTGATTCATATCGGTGTTTTTTCAGTGTTCTTCAAACTATATTGTCGTATTAGATTCATCTTTTACTATTACAGCTATTTTCGAGGTTTAAGTGTAACTTTATTAGCAACTTGCGTTTTTAAAAAAATTACATTTTTTTATAGATTTCGAAGGAATTTTATGCGAAAATCTGTGCCAATACTTTCATTTAGCACATCTTAACCTTTTGCGCTGGAATGACGTGCCACGCACGTCGAGATTTTTTTGTCCCAAATTGCAATATTTTCTCAGTTATGAGTATATTTTAATATAACCCAGGCAATACAAATGATAAATTTATTAATTCCTAATAATTTCTATCCTGTGATATCATATCGACGCGTTCAAAAGAAAAAGAAAGCGACAAATTGTTGTATACGGTTCGGTCACTCGTTATGGTCCGCGCAACCAGTTGCCAGCGCAAGTGGGTAAAATGTAACTAACTTCATTTTAAACCTCAAATTCATTGTGTAACTTGACACCGGTCTGTTCAAGCTCGTTTTAGAAAAAGAATTAACAATTGCTTGTTTGGCGTTGATTTCAAAATGGAACATTCTCGTCATATTTTCTTGTGCTATTTCCGAAAAGGGGAAATTAAAAAATTATCTGAATTGGTTTGCTAAATTTCACTGTCGATAAGAGTATCATTGTTCTTGAAACTGTTTGCAAATGGATAAGAAACGTTTTGAACGCGGTATCACGAAGCTGAATGATCGCCAAAGATGATCAAATAAAATTGTCAATGTTAATAAAGTTCTTGTTTCTCGTGAAAAATTCGCACACTAAAAAAAAAATGCAGTAACTCTTTGATCTATGTAATACTATTCTCCCGAGTACTTTTCCATCAACAATCTGGCCACTTGTCACTGTTTCAACACGAACGGAGAAGTATCGAAAGATCTAAGAAGATGATCGCTGAAACTGAAAACAACCCTCAGGCAGAGAGTAACGGGGTTGAGAGGAAGTGAATTGAATTTTCGCCGAGCGAGCATGCAATGTATCAAGAAGCGTGAAAACAAAATGAAAGAACCCTAACGTAAAGAAAGTGCTAGTGCGTGTAATTTACTTCTTTTTCTTTTTCAAATCTTTGAATAGTCCAAATGTCTAGAAGCTCTCGAAAGAAGAATGTAAGTTGAAATTGCATTCAGTTTTTTCACGACGAGTTTGTATCTCAAATGTGACACTCGCATCTCAAGTATAATATCAACAAGTATTTCACAGATTGTATTGTCGAGTCTCTCACACGAACGAATGCTCTTTGCTGGGAAAAAGTACAGATTTATATTCCATAGGATTGCAACTTGCTTTTTCTTCAAATTATCGAAATTATAATTATTAATATTTAATAAACTATAATTATTAAACGTTTTCTTCAAATTATCGGAACTATAATTATTAATATTTAATAATCTATAATTATTTATTAAACTATAATTAATACCATATGAGTGTGACCTGATTTTATAATTCAAAGGGTTAAAAGTTATCAACTAGCAAGATTATAAAAAGATTATTTAAGTATTTATATCTATTTAAAAAAATATCTATTTATATCTGTTTATACTAAGTATTATATCTATAAGTCTTATATCTGATTATAATAAGTATTTATATCTATTTAAAAAAATATCTGTTTATATCTGTTTAAGTATTTATATCTATTTAAAAAAAATATCTATTTATATCTATTTAAGTATTTATATGTATTTAAAAAACAAAACAAAACGAATCAGATTCATCAATGCATAAAAACGTAAAATAATGCTTTATTAAATATAATTTAATTTCGATTCATATTTTCCTCTATCTCTGATATTTGGAAGATACACCGCTTGTACCAACAAATCATAGCTTATACTAAAAATCACTGACCATTTTATTAGATATTATTGCTAAGAATAAAGTTAGGTTACATGAACGCGATTTGAAAGGCATAGCACTTATTTACTTTTTTTTTTCGCTCGAAATTCGTTGTTACTTCCAGTGAACTACAACTTTTAATTAAATTCCAAGAAATCTTGCAGTTTAGCAACGAGGTTTCAATAAAAATTGCCATATCATAAATCTATTTGAACGCCAGATTCGAACAATTAATAAAACTACTTAGAATTTAACGTTCATTCGATGTGACAAATAAAATATGTGGAGAAGAAAGAATAAAACTTTTTCATTAAAATCTTCGTTTCCGAGAAAATTGAATTTGAAAACTTATCAACTATATTTGAATTTGACTAATTCCATACTGCACGGACGCTAATAATCGACGCGAAGGAATATTCTAAGCAGAAAATATATCGAATAAAATTTTTTCGTTTAAGGCATCAAGAAAATTTTTATGTTTCGAACATGTTAAAAATATATCTCAAGTACGTGAGTGTACTTAATAAATTTTCAAACCTGATTTTCTCGGAAACAGACTTTTCATCTTGCAGAAAAAAATTTCTATTTATTTTTGCACGTACAGTAACCTTCTCTCCTGTCACATTTAAAAATAGCTAAATTTAAAGGTGAATTTTCAAATTTAATTCTCTCGAAAACGAAGGCTTTAATGGAAAAATTTTATTCTTTCTTTTCGACACATTTTTACATGTGGAATCACCTCTCAATCGCGGGATACCTTGTACAATTCCATTTTTAAAAAGTAGACGTCCAGAAAAATCTAAAATCTCTCCACATATAAAAAAAAAAAAAAAAAATCGATATGCCATCCTTTCTCGCTTTTAAAAATCATACAAATCTTACATTTAATAATTTCTTTTGTTAGAAGCATAATTTAAAGATTTTGAAATGTACGAGCTACGTGAATTATCATTCATATCGCGTTTAAAAGAAGGCAAGAAGCGATAAAAGAGTTATCTATTGCTATAATTTTGCTTGTGTTTTTAATTTGACGAAAGGGGTCGTTGCGTTTAAATTTCTGCGAAATTAATTATACAACGCTTTATGTGAATAGTAATAACTACTACATGTTAAATTAGCAAGAATTCCAGTCAAATTGCCCACGGCAATTGCGTGGAGTTTCAGTCCCACGACACTGCTCGTCAAGGGATTAATATCTTCTGCTCAAGTACGGTTAATCTGGAAATTCAATTACCGTAAACTTAAATATGATGTTAAAACTGTAATCCATTCAGAAAGCAGATAGATCAAAATTTTTATGTGTCCCGTAACGTTTATCGCGAACGAAATATAGAGCCACTTTTACCCGAATCTTTATTTTATAAATATTAATTATAATCAAGTTATTATATTATATTACAGCGAAATGTAATCTGTTAGTAAATAATAATTTTCCAGTCGGTAGCAGATACTTTCGTTAAGCAATTCAACATTCGAGTATTAAGATAATTGACAAATAGTAAGTTCGAATTCTACTGACTCTCTACTGTGCTTGAAAAAGATTAAATTTTTATAAATTATAATAATAGGTTTTGTGATTAAAGTTTTATGATATTTAAATTTGAATAATCTCATTTTATTTTTTGGCTCGGTGTTAACTTAAATAATCCTACGTTAGTCTATTTGAACAAGCAAATTTTTCTCGGAATGAATTTAATAACTTGACGCTCAAGTAAATTTTTTATTTTATTTTGTATTTTGTACTTGTTTCTAAAATTTCTTGACTAGTTCTTGATTTCATTTGATGTTGCATAAATTTCACTTTCTGTTGAGATTATTATTTCAATAAAAGATTGTTTGAAAGTGATGTGATTTGATTTGAAAAGACAAAGCTATGTAAATTGCTTTTCAAAAAAGAATGATAAATTAATAGAAATCATTCGATACTTCAAATTATTGTATCTTATTTTTATCTCAAATAAAATTTTCCCAATCCTGCTATCAAGACTACTTACAAAAAC
>NW_025109951.1:442917-444804 GCF_011392965.1 Frieseomelitta varia | reverse complement strand
TAAATAAACAAATAACTGTTATTAAATAAATTATACAAATTAATTCAACCATTATAAATAAAGGTAATAATTTAAATTTAAAAATTTAAATTTAAATTTAAAAATTTTTCTGATGGCCAAATTCATAATTTATTCTAATTTATAATAATTTAAAAAATAAAATAGAATGTAAATAAAAATAAATAAAATATAAGTTATATAAGTGAAAAATAAATAAGAAATAAAATAAATAATAATAATCTAAGAGTTCCAGTTATGTCAGATACAATAAAAAGAACAGAAATAAATAGTAAAAGTTCAAAAGCAAAAAAAAAAAAAGAAATGTAGAAAATTTGTTTGCGGAGAGTAACACAATACGTAAAAAAAAAACTCATTATAAGTAAAGAGTGCATATAATAATAATAATACGTGTCAAAATATGCTTTCTCAGAAGCTTTTACATTCCTATGTGTCGTCGATTTACAAATTAAGCAACGTAATCGAGTCAGTACTATCACAGATAAAATTCTTTAAAACTGTCACCCCTTAATTTGACATAATCAATTGAACTGCAATTTTATTCTTTACCATTGTGAGATACGCTTTTGTAACAAGAAATCGTGAGTTATCTCCATGCACGACATTATTTCATGAAAAGCAATAATAGACTAACTTACACCACTGTGATTCTCATTCCTTCGAATACGAGGTGTAAAAGGGATAAAATTTCATTGTGGTCTCGCGTAGACGATTAAAGGACCAATGGGTATTTGTCGATAGCTGCGAGCGTGAACGAAGGACGCGATATAATTGATTACTGCAGCATCCGGTTTTTGAGGACGTCGGGCCCGAGGTGAATGGTAATATGAACTATTCTAAGGGGGTGATAAATCTCGAAGGATTCGTGGCACGTTCTGGCCGCTCATTAACACGTTTACAAATGCAGTGGATTGCGTTCACGTCGAAACGGGATTGTTAATTACCAGGCCGCTTCCAATTCGTTGCCGGTTAAATCACCGTAATTTACTCTTTCCCCCGTTATTTTCTGGCTTATCAGAATCGCGGACTTGATGACCTCCGAAAACGTATTTTTATCACGATCCACGTAAAATTCAGGTCGAACGTACACACACATACACACACGCGCGCGCGTACACATTCTATATTCAACGAAGAGAAATGCAAAAGTGAAATTTCAGTCGTGAAAGTAACTGCATATCTATATGGATAAAACGTGAGAAAAAAGAGAAGTGAGCAAAACTAAGCTAGAATCTATTTTGATCGGAGATTGTTTCGATCGAATGCGAACAATTTGTATTTAAACTTTCTATTAGATATCGTGTCGTGTTCTAGATAATTGTTCTTGTTCTTCAACACATACCTTTATCATAATCGGAACTCTTAGATTATTAATTAGAATATATTATGAATTTAGTCATCAGAAAATATTTTTAAATTTGAATTATTAAATTTATTTATAATGGTTGAATTAATTTGTATTTTTTCATTTTAAGAAATTTAATATATTTAATAATAATTTTTTTTTAAATTTTAATTGCTTAAATTGAAGAATAATTTTTTATAAATTTAGTTTATATTATTATTCAAATGGATTAATTATTATAATAGTTTTAATTTTTAGAATTATAAATTTAAATTTAACATATTCTTAAAAAATCTTTCTTGTATTTTTTCTTGTGAACTTTCTATTAGATATCGTATCGTGTTCTAGGCAAGTGTTCTTGTTCTTCAACATATACCTTTATCATAATCGGAACTTTTAGATTATTATTATTAATTAGAATATATTACGAATTTAATCATCAGAAAATATTTTTAAATTTGAATTATTAAATTTATTTATAATGGTTGAATTAATTTGTTTAATAATAGTTATTTGTTTATTTG
>NW_025109951.1:414984-442475 GCF_011392965.1 Frieseomelitta varia | reverse complement strand
TTTTAGGCAAATGTTCTTGTTCTTCAACATATACCTTTATTAGTGAATTTTCTAAATAAAAATGTTTTTTTCAATACTAATTAATATTTCAATACCTTCTTCCATACTAATAAATAAAAATTTATTACAATTTTAATTTTTATTTAAAATGTGGCAATTTCATTGAAACAAAAACGTCCACATAAACTTTTATATAACATTTTTTATTATGAGTAAATCTAATGGAGTTTAATTATTCACCATTGCAAACTTTATTTGTTGTATTGCAAGGCATATTGCAGTTTCATTTATATTTTTGAAGAATTAAGAAATTTATATCAAAATAGCTCAACAACTGAGAATGAAGATATACCGAGGGACATAGTTAAGTCCTAATCCTAATTTTAAATCTTGACTTGGATCACTATGATTTTCTAAATCTTGACTTGCATCAGTGTGATTTTTAATCAATCATTTCAACGAAAAATTTATCGTATTTCGAATTGTTATTTTACATTTGCAGCTTTTGCGTGTTTCGTTTTTATTTTTAGTTTTTGTAAGTAGTCTTGATAGCAGGATTGGGAAAATTTTATTTGAGATAAAAATAAGATACAATAATTTGAAGTATCGATTAATTTATTATTCTTTTCTGAAAAGCAATTTACATAGCTTCGTCCTTCCAAATCAAATCATTTTCACATCATTTTCAAACAATCTTTTATCGAAATGATAAATAATCTCAACAGAAAGTGAATTTCGCATGAGTGAGCTTCGATGATTTTCCCCATTATCGATGCAGAAAACGCGCGAAACGCCGAGTGGCTGATTGACCTTCCGCGAGTGGAGGTTCGCGTCGAAGAGAAATTTTCGCGAAAGTTACAAGAGGCTTGTGAAAGATTGAACGCCGCGCGGTGAACTCAGGCTCGCGTTTGAACCGAGTCGCGTTGGACGCAGCCACTTCTCCCAGAAGGTCTCAATTATAACTTCGTGTCATTTTTATCGCGATTAATCTTGGTCCTAACGTGCTTGCATGTTTGCAACGCATCAAGCACGCATACACTGCTCCAAGCACGTTAATTATAGCCAAGCAACTAGGAGTTCGTTAAACTGCTCGCTATCACGGTAGTTTACTCTTTCCATATCATGTCCCATACTACGTTCACGGATGATACCAACCGCTGTTAATCAAGTATCAATACCTTGTAATTACATATGTTAATCTATGCGGAATGTATTCTTTTTTAAATTCGTATTTCACGGATTAATATCGGTCGTTAAATTCTGTCGACTGTTACGATAAAGAGAAAAATAATATAATATGACTGTGCACAACATATAACATACGTACATATGTATGTTATCAATAATATTATTAATTAATTATAGTATAAAGTACAAATCACATTTGTAATATTCTAATATGTAATTTAGATAACGTGTCATTATTAATTAATTATATATAATATGACATATAAATTATTATATATGATACTATATATAAATGCTGCAGTACTAATATTATAAAAATTATTTTATAATTTACACTGTTATAAATGTTACAAATTTGTGGATATTGTACAATTGTTATACCTATATATTATATTATACATGCTACAATATAAATATTATATATTATTTTATATTATGTATAATATATTATATATAATGTCATTATTAATTAATTGACATATAAATTATAGTTTATAGTTTATATTATCTTTATTATTTGTTATATACATATAATTATATTTATTTATATAGTAAATATAAATTATGTTTATATATCTATATTATACTATTAACATTATATTAGTAATATAATATATTTTATAATATTAAATATATATATTATTTATATTATTATGCATAAATAATATATAATATAATATAATATATAATCTATATATAAACGTAGTACATTAATATATAATACAGTATAATATTATAATATTAAAAATATATTATATATGATATAATATAAATATATTATATATATTATATATGATATAATATAAATACATTATGTATATTATATATAATATAATATAAATATAATATATTATGTATATTATATTATAACTATTCCCCAGAACCGATTTTGCAGTCCCAATTTTGAGAATGGTTTACATCTTTTTAAATGGACAATTGCCAATAAAAAAAATCCCATGACAAATATTTTTATAAGGATTGCATCATATTTGTTCGATTTCATCAAAATCGATATTTGACATTTCATTGCGTTTCCTTCCCTAGACAACGAATTACACGGTATCAGACGGTTTATCCCGAGTAACATTTTCGACACGCGCGCTCATTTCCGGCAAAGTGGAACGCGGCCACTTAACGAGTCAAAAGCTGCGCTTTCGCGACCGCTTTGAATGTCAACATAGTGTGTCAGCTGGCTAATCGATTTGCAAAGTCTGTTCTGTGAAGATCTCGATGTAAAGATAAATGTGAAAATTTTCTCCCATATTCGTATTATGCTAATTTTAGAAATGCTACTCTTACACTTGAGTTGTCTTAGAATCACATGTAGGTGTTTGTTAACTTTAGCCTTTATTTTTTTCGTAAATCAATAATTTTTCGAATAGTTCACCAGTTTGACGAAAATGTTTGACCATCTTTCAGTATTTGCAATTATGATTTGGCAATGCATCTTACTGCACTCTCAAACACTAGTCACTTTTATTGTAAATGAATGTCATATCGATCTTTTTTTTTTGCGTTAAGTATACCATTGTGAATTCTTTCGATACACTGATCGAAATTTCAAACTACTAGAAAAGATTGTTGCATTGACCATGTAATAAATAGTAAATATTTTTATTTACAATTGTTATTAGGCTCTCAATTCTCGTGTCTTGGCCAAGGTCTGTGATCACGATAAATTTATATATAAAACTTAAATTTTTAAAGTCATGTTCTTTACATATCTGAACCAAGGATAAATAAAAATACGATATTTTAATAAAAAAATTTATATATATGAAAAACAACATTGAAAAATTCTTGAAAAAAATATTCATACCAGTTATTGACCTTTCGATACCATTCATGTTAAATGGGATAAAAAATATTTTTTTCATCATTACAATTCGATAAGATATTTAAGTATCCTCGCTTAAAATGACCATCCTGTGTACTACAATAATATTTAATATTTAATTATTACGACGATATACATACAAAAATAAATAAATATACATACAAAAATAATTAAAATAATGTAGTATATTAATATAATGTAATAATTCTCGAATTATATTTTCTCGAAATAATTCCTCTAAAGTCACAGAATTAAACGTACAATATTTAATTTTAAATTTAAACGGATCCAATCGAAAGCGGATGTGGTAATAGAAGATATGAATAAACTTTCCCGCGTGCTCCGTTCGAGCAATTACTTAGCTATCATTGGATACTACGCTCTTCCGGTAAGCGAACGTATACAACGCAGCAAATACAAAGCCCTTTTTTTATTCTTTATTTCGGTGGAACTTTCATTATTAATATGGATCGTGACTGATGAAAACGATACGCTTTGTTTAAAATCAATTTTACTTAATCGTGGATATCGAACGATAGAATATGGGCGAAGCTTTTCATTTAATTAGCTGCAGTGCAGCGATCATGGCACGAGGTACCACCTCCGTTATATATTATTTGCGAGATCTGATTTATCTGTTTTTACCACGGCATATGTTCATTTTCCTCGCTATATTTAAATTAACTCTCACGCAGCTCTCGAAATAATTCTGCAATGACACTTAACTGATCGATTATTGAACGTTTTATAAACGTTCTCTGTTAGTGATGTGTGTGACATGAGTTTTGTGACTGGCGTATATTTATAGTGATAATACTAGTAACGATACGAGTTGAAGTATGTGTTTTTAACATATTTTCTCACGAGCTGTAGTAGAACGGTCTTAATGATATGGGCACTTAGCTCAGATTACAATTAGTTTCAATAACACATCAAACAAAGAGGTTCTGTAAACGACGTGCCATGAAGCCAAGATTCTGAAGGACCACGCAAAACAAGGAAACGGTTCAATCCTCGATGACAGATAGACCTACAGGAATCATAGAAAAATCCGTTTTGATACCAAGTTATCTACCCTCACATGACCTCACCATTTTCCAAGAACATGTGGTGGACTTAGATTGCACAGGAAAGTAATCTACAAGAATTAGTGAGGCCAGAAAAATAGGACATTTTAAGTTTAGCCTCAATCTTACTTCAGTCTTCAATTAGGGAGTCTTAGCATCTGTTTGGTCAATGTCAGACTTTTCAGTCAAGAGTCTAGCATTCAATTGGCCAAGGCCATAGATTTGCTCAATCTGTCTCACTTCAGTATCCTCTTCTCTCAGAGGATCTTCATTTAGTTGCTCAAGGCCACAATCTTTGGTCAATGAATATGATGAGTTCGGAAAGTCTTTGACCATCTAGTTAGTCAGGGCAACAATCTCCAGTCAATTAATCTCAATTTACCATTCAGGTAATCAAGCCTTGAGTCAGAGAGTCTCATTCTAACATTCAGTTAGTCAAGGTCATAGCCTACAAACAGAGAGTTTTATTGTAGTATCCAGTTAGCCAAAATCATAGTCTTCAGACATGCTCTACCATCCACTTGGTCACAGCCTTAAATCAGAAAGTCTCATTCTTGCATCCACTTGGTCAATGTTACAGCCTTCAATTAGAGAGTCTCATTCTAGCACCCAGTTAATCAAGGTCACAATCTTCCGTCAGAGAGTGTAATAGCACTCACTCAGTCAAATTACAACCTTCAATCAATATTCTAGCGTCCATTGGATCAGTGTCAAGCTTTTAATCAAAGAATCTCATTCTAATAGCCAGTTAGTCAAAACCATTGCTCCAATACTTATTTTAACATTCAATTAGTTACACTCTTCGGTTAGAGAATGTAGTCTAGCACTCGTCACAGCCTTCAATCAGAAAGTATCATTCTGATGTCCAGTTAGTCAAGGTTACAGCCTTCAGTCAGAAAGTTTTGAGTGTCACTCAATTAGAGAATATAATCTGAATTAGTTGAGGTCAAAGTCTTCAGCCAATCAGTTCAGCTTTCAGTTAATCAATGTCATGGCTTTCAATCAGAGAGTCTTAGGGCATCCAGTTAGTCAAATTTATAACTTCTAGTCAGTTAGGATTAGTTGCAATCAGGTTATCGATTCCATAAACATGATGAAATAAATTACAAATCATTCAAGTGTATTTAGTCTGATATCAGTGGATCCTATCTACGTTGTCCTTGCTTCATCTTATAATATTCAAGATACACTGCTGAAGCATAGTCAGCGTTGTGTCCTTATAATGAATATGTTATATATCTCTTTTTCATTGCTTAGTGCCAAATATTGTCAGTATAATTAATCAAGACATTCTGTTCAAAATGTAATCGTCAGTATTCATTGTTTCTTGGGATACTTTTCGTTTTGAGTATTTAGTAGTCACTATACGTAATCAAATTTTTAAATAGCATGTGTATTTTATAATACAACTGTTAATTTATCAACTCTTAGCAAATTTCTTGTTGTGTCAAGTATTATTTAATTTCTATAATTTTATATTATTATTATATTGATACAGTAATTAATAATATATTATACAGTTGATATTAATATCAATTTTGAATAACTTATGTGCAGTTGTATAATAATTATTTACAGTTTATATTAATTAGATAAATATATTTTTATATTATAATTTTTATATGTACATATATGAACCAAGTATATAGATAATTATACATATATTGTATAATATTACATATATGTTATATCTTATGCTAGATATTTATTGTACATACATATGTGATATATTATTGTATGTGTATATTAAATAATAATTATCAGATTTATGTATATGTATATATTTATAGTTGTTATTTAGTTTTTTCTGAAACATTATAATTATAACATACATTATACATGTATTATATATATATCCACTCATTATAATTATTATATATATAGATAGATAGATAGTAGATATATTACATATATCCACTCATTATATTTACTATATATATAGGTAAATAGATAGTAGATACTATATATATATACTCATTATAGTTACTATAAATACAGTATATATATATATACACTCATTATAGTTACTGTAACGTAGCACAAACATAGATTTGACGTATTATAAATATAAGACGATCAACAAACATGATCTTTTTAATTAATATGTATATATTTGACAATTGAAATTATACACATATATAAGTACTTATAAAAATTGTTCCATTTAAAATATGAATGTCGTTATGAATAATCAATAAATATGTAGATATTTACTATAACTAAATTAATTCAATACATCGTTCAAAATATTTTTTACATTCGTTTCTTATGTCAGTGATCAATTTCTACGTGTCACAGTATTATTCCGACAGTTGAAGCGATAGGACGTAACTAATGATAGCTCGTACCGCCCTATACGTGTGTCGTAAATACGTGAGATAGTGTATGCTAGTGTGTCGTATTGACAACAGAGTAGGTGACACATACACTTTTACAGAACTCCTGACGCGGATATATACGTACTCTGTGCGTATCACCATGTCACAGATGGAGAACCAATACAGTGTTACACCAGAATTCCAGAATTCCTAACCAAGCCGACAGAAATCAAGATACCCAAATGGAAATTAGCCAAAGTATTCCAAAAAACTATACGACCGAACCCAAAACCTCTTACGCCAATGTTACAAAACAAGAATTCACCCAAGATCCCAAGATCAAGCCATTATTTTGCAATCTATTGATGGTATTAAAGAATACGCCTGAGCAATTGCAAACATAATAGGACCTAAAGCTATTAAATTCTTATCAAGGATTTCAAATTAGTATATGTATGTATTTAGATAGTAAAGAAACGGTCACAAGCCTAACATCTAAATATAAAACGGTAGTAGTAAATAATAAGAACATAGAAATCCGCCCGATGGTGTTACCGGCCTAACGAATTATATTATTAAATATCTATAATTCCCAATTCAGCAATCGAAAATATGTTCACAAGGAATAACATCAAATTATATTCAAAAATAACTCCATTAAAAACCAGGAATCACCGATCCAGATCTGGCCCATATATTAAGATTTAGAAAGCAGGTTTATGTAGATCCAGAAGACGTAAAGAGAATCCCAAGCTCCTTTTCTATTACGTTGGAAAATAACACTTTTAGAATATTCGCTATCACAGAGAAACAGACATGTTTTAATTGCAACCAAGAAGGACACACTGCTAATCATTGTCCAAACAACGCAAACTCAAACGTATCCATCTTTCAAATAAATCCAAACCCAAATGCCTCTTCATCCTCCCATACCGACGATCTTCCAAAAGAAGCAAAACCAGAAACCCCGAACACAATCAAACTCATAGAACTAGCAACTCAAGGCTCTCTTAACGCAATCGAGCACAAGGAAATAACAATAGAAGATACAAATGCAAATAAAACAGGAAACAAGAGACCGCTATCCACAACATCAGAAGAAAGCATTGCAAATCTGGCAAATCCAAGCGACATATATTTCAAGACCCTAGACTCAAAATCTAGCAAAAAATCACACTAAGGCTAATCCAACTTCTAAGAAATCTAAACGTCCCTTATTTTCAGCATTTACTCTGGATAAAATTGATAATATACCAGAATCAGCCAAAAACTACATTGAAGAAAAACTACAATCGCATACTAAATTATATTCAATTTAAAAGTTTCCTAGAAAATGCGATTACAGCACCAAATCCGATAGAAATCGCAAAAACATACACGACCCTAACCCTGGCCGAAATACTAACAAAGATTCATCCATTACTCAAAGACCGTAGCTGGAAAAATAGAATACATAGATTCCACAAGAAAATAACCCAGGACCCATCAAATAAATCAGTCACTCGTTGGTCATCAGAAATAGTGACTCCTCTTTAATACAAATGAAACATATAATTCATGTGGAACATAAACGTCTTTTTCACACAACTTCAGATACTTCTTAAGCAATATAATCTAATTATTCCTCGCCTGCAAGAAACAAACTTTAAGAAACACCAACATCCAAGACTTAAAAAATACTCTACGTTCAGCAAAAACAGAGATTGCGAAGATCACGCAAGCGGGGGAGTTTTCATCGCGGTATCTGAACAATTCGATGCCTTCGAAATTCCGCTAATTACAGATCTAGACGCAATTACAGTTACGGTCCAACTTCCAAGCAAAATTCAAATAGCCAGACCTTAAATTCGTCGACCTAGAAACACTTGTAAGTCAACTTCCAACACCATTCATATTATTGGGCGACTTCAATAGCCACCACTTCCTTTGGGGCTCTTATAAAGTAGATAGCCGTGGGAAAAATATTGAAAAACTATTAGAGGACTCAGAAATTATCTTACTCAATTTAGGCCTCTCAACCCACTTTACAGTAAGTACTAGAAAATTAAGTGCGATTGATTTAACACTATGTAGCAGTAGACTATCTCAACACTTAGAATAGGAACCCCTACAAGATCTCCATGATAGAGACCATAAAAATCACCTACTTGGATTCTGTTCCACTAATACAAAATAAATCTAACAAAACGGAACTTCAGAAAAATAGACTGGCACGCATACAGAACAACAATAGCCACTACCTTTCAAGAAGTTTCAAAACGTGAAATTGATCCAAACAATATTAATAATGAAATCGATTTATTAGAAACAATTATCAAAATGGCAGCACAAGAATCCTCCGGCTCAATGAAAACCACAAACACAAAGAAAAGAAATACATCCTAGTGGAACGAAGAGTGCCAAGCAGCCATGAAAGAAAACCATAAAACGTTCAACAAAGCAAAAAGAAAACCCACAACAGAAAACTTAGTAGAATTTAACAAACTACGAGCTAAACTTCGTAGAAAAATAAAAGAAAGCAAAAAACAAACCTGGCAAACATAACAACCATTACAAACAAAATGTCAACGAACACCATATAAAAATAGAATAAAATCAGAAATATTAATGGAATAACATACAACAGAGAAATTCAATTTCTTAACCTAGGAGACGATAATTACATAACTAATAATCCACAAGCCATGACTGATGTCCTTGCAGAGACGTTCGAAAAAAAATGGAACGGAAAATACGACAAAAGTGACAACTCATCCACGACTGACAACATTAATCTAATAATGGATCATCCTGACATCCCCCTTTTCGACTCTACCCTAAATTCTAGGGTATAACCCTAGAAGAACTAAATGACATCCTTCATACAAAAAACTCTGCCCCAGGACCGAATAATACACCCAATAAACTAATCAAAAAACTACCACCAATCGGCATCAATCATCTCCTAAAGATTTTTAATTGCATATAGCAACATCAAGTATTCCCTGACTGGAGGAAAGCTATAGTTATAGCTATACCAAAACCAGGTAAGAATAAAACCAAACCAGTGAACTATAGACCGATCGCCTTAACAAGCTGCGTATGTAAACTCCTAGAAAAAATAATAAATAGAAGGCTCAAATGGTTCCTGGAATCAAATAACATTCTATCTCCTAACCAATATGGATTTAGGCAGTATCGATCAACCACCGACGTCCTGATCAACTTAGAAACGAACATATGGGAGGCGTTTCTAAGAAACGAATCTCTCGTTAAAATATGTCTAGATATCGGTTTATGACTCAATTCCAAGAATAAAAATCATATGAAGCCCTCACTAAAATCAGACTAAACGGCGACATTCTTACTTTTATTAAAATCTTCCTCTCAAACAGAACCATCCAAGTAAAGACGAACGGAACTCTTTCTAATCCAATCATTATCCATAACCATACCACACGAGGCTCGGTAATCAGTGTTACATTGTTCTTAATAGTGATTAACGACATCCTGACTAACATCAAACCACCAATCCAAAGATTCCTGTTTGCAGATGACTTAAAACTAACCTGTAGTGGGAAAGAAACTAACCACAAACATAGAACTCTTGCAAAAAAGTATAAATGACCTGCTAACATGCTCTGAGAAATCTGGGATTGCATTCTCTCCCCAGAAAACAGAATACATTATCTAGACAACGTAAACCGGTACAAAATCCGCCTAAACTCTATATGCAGAACACCGGAATTTGAAAAGTAGAATATATTAAAATACTCGGGCTTATCTTCAATAATAAGTTAACGTGGGTGCCACATATGCAATACCTAAAAAACACATGTACAAAAAAATTGAACATCATAAATGCCTTGGCGAACAATAGCTGGGGATCTGACCAAGAAGTCGTCATAAAAACCTACCAGGCACTAATTAGATCCAAACTGGACTACTGTGAATAGTTTACAACTCGACAAAATCCAGTACATTGAAAATTACCAATAGCTCAGAATAGCTACAGACTAGCCCAATAAACAGTTTATTGTTTGAGTCGAAGGGAACCTCACATGAGCAAAGAAGAAAATACCTATTTACAAATAGATACATGCAACTACAAACCAAAAAACCGAAGTTACCAATTCCATTCTATGCAGAATTGTCAAGTATACCAAATTACATCGACTCCAACCATTCCACGAGAACACAAGAAAACAGCTCCTTGGATTTTAAAATTGCCTGAAACTAATGTTGACCTCGCAAAACATCCCAAAGATCAAATAAGTAGTACAGAACATAGAAATAATTTCCAACAACTATGCAGTAAATATCCAAACCACCAAAAAGTATACACCGACGTATCCAAAACTGACCAGGGAGTTGGATTTGCCATCATCTGTGGAAACATGCGTAAAAAATTTCATCTTCCAAAAGCCGCATCTATCTTCACAGCAAAAGCTTGTGCAATTCTCGAAGCTTTTCACCATACACAAAACAATACTCAAGCGTTCATCATTTTTACAGACTCCATGAGCGTAATCAGAGCAATAGAAAACATAAATAGTAAAACAAAATATGATACCATTCTAAACATTCAACATATTTTTACGTACCTCACCAACAATTATTCCATTCCACCAGGGAATCAAAGGTAAAGAGGAAGCTGACATAGCAATCAAAGAAGCAACATCGCCCTCGTCGGATGTCATTCGCAGACGAATTCCTTATCAAGACTTTGTAACATTACACCATGCCGAAAAACAATCATGGAACAAAATATGGAACACGTCCAAAAAAACAAAAAAATCATTACATAACCCAAGATTTCTATCAAACAATGGCTACCAACAACATGAAACGAAAAGACAGAATAGTCATGACGAGGCTTAGAACAGGACACTGCAAACTCACACATGAGTATCTATTTAAAAAATCAGAACCCCCAATGTGCATCCAATGCAACCGAATCTTTTCGACCCATCATCTTCTATTTGAATGCAGCAAGTACGCTCAAAGGTAAAAATATAAAATAACTTTACCGGCAGCTCTGACATCGCAGAAACACATAGGAAATATCTTGAATTACCTAAAGGAAACTAACATCTACCATAAGATATAATCGTCTTGAAAAGGAGGAAACAGTACCTAGCTAATGACCAGAAGGTGTAGATGCGACGTTAATCATAAATTAAAAAATTAAAAATGAAAATTCTGCGTGTATATCATCTTACTTCTCATTTATCGTCAATTCAAGTATGAAATACAAAAGAAGAAAAAAGTTCGTCGTACAAAATCCAGTAGAAAGCTGGATTTCAGATTCTTGTAACATCCTGAAACTTGAAAAGATTTAGTATAAAATAGATAATCCATTTTTCTGGAGGAAAAAATCCAATTTTTTTCTTCTAACCAGATTTGTATTATATTATCTATTTTTACTGTAATTCAGTAATATTCGAGCCACGTAAATTTATATTTTTTTTTTTTTTTTTTACCGCAACACCGATTCGATTTCAGATCCTTTCCCCTTTCATCTGGCATTCACAGCGAGGATTTATATACGTTTATATCGCGTCTCCAACGTTCGAGTAAATTCTCTGTAACGCGGAGCGAAAATGCGAGATTTTCACGACACGTGTCTGTGTCTGTTTCTGTCCCCTTTGCACATTTGTTACTCTGTTTATCTTGGCCTTGAATGACGTGTTTTCTATTTTCCATCGGCCGATGGTTACATATAGTATGACGCTGCATAATTCAAGAAACATACGGCGGAAGCACAATATCGAACGACAAATGTACCATTCGCTCTTTGGTTTTCGCTCCACGTGGCTACGTTATTTTCGTGACGTCACACTTACGCTGCAATCTTATGCCAGAGAGTAAGTTAAGGGATTAGTCTGCTAATCCGGGTTGAAAAAGTCGACTATTTGGGGATTTTTTTTCTAAGGAAACCATGATACATTTTGGTATGCAGTTTTCGCACGCAGATCTATTCATACTTAAAGAGTATTTATAATTTTTTTTTAACAGAATTAATGAAAGTTGTGGAAATTATGTAGCCTTATGTAGGTGAAGCATGTTTTTTAAAAACAGGTTCGAATGACTGACGTGATTCCGGTCCACCTGGTTATTTGAAACTAGAAAACCAAAATGCATTTTAATTAGTATAAATGTGGCTATCACATAAACCACGGAAACAGCGAAATTTCAAAAATTAAAAAAATGGCAGCATTTTGAAGTTGAAATATAGGATTTTCCTTGTGCTTTTTGTCTTTTGGGTGGTAAAAAAAAAAAAAAAAAAAAAAAAAATAGGAAAAGACATCAAATTTTGAAATTGGTGGTTCATACGATAAAGGTACATCCGATGAAAATCTCCTCCAAATTTCAAATCAATCGGTTAACTAAAACGTGAGATATCCCGTCAGTCAGTTCAAAAAGTATGGATTTAGGAAAAACACGTTTGAAGTTACCCATTGTACAAAAATATTCATACTTGCAATCAGTCGAGCAGTACAAATATAATATATTATAAAATAATAATAATATAAAAATAATATATAATATATTATAAAATATTATATTATTATAAAATAATAATAATATAAAAATAAATAATGATATTATAAATTAAAATATTTTTTGAGAAAAACACATTTCAAGTTTTTGTTGCCCGTTGTATAAAAATATTTATACTTACGTTGCGAGCAGTACACCGTTTCTTTTAAACATCTTCCTAAAAACCCAGTTACTAAAAACACATCCAGGAATGTATTTCATTTATTTGATTTTGAATGGAAATTGAAGATGACCTTGAATGTTCTGCTCGAAAGCCTAAAATATTGAAATATAAATATTTTTTTTTATTATTAATTTAGCATTGGATCAGTATTGCTCAGATGGTATTCCTTTTCTATCTTCTGCCCTTGTTTTCGCCAAGCGATATTATTTTCATCATCTTCAAACTGATATGATTCCCCAACGAGATAAAAGTGCAACAGTTTGGCTAAACGATTGCTCGTGTCTCGCGTCAGAATATTTTTTACAGAAAAAGAAATCACTTGTCGTGCCGTTCCGTTCGAAACCATCCGCGTAATCGAACAGAACGGATTATTTCTCTATTTCAAGAAAGAGAATCGGTCGACGAGTCGAATGACAGTGTAAATTAATTCGCTCGTGTGGAAAAAGTGGGTTGATAATTTCGCGTCTGTTCGATGGGACTGAGCTGAAACAAACCAAAAAGAAAAAAACGAAACGATATTTAAATAAAAAAGAAAACAGGTGAGAAAGAAGAAGAACATAAAAATTCATCGGATGGGATGCGCGGCATCGCTCGAGCGCTGTATTATGTATCCTTCGATCGTCGAGAAGACCGGGTGGAGGAGAGAGAAGGCAGGTCTTTTGTTCGACGACTTTCAGACTTTCAGTCCACGACCACGACATCGCTCATAAATCTTCCCGAGCAATGCATACAAATGCACGGGGGCCGAGCTTTTTATAGAACGCGGTTCACGAATCGCTAGAGACGAATAGTGCGCGCGGTTCGACGAAACCGATTCGCGTCGACTCGTTGATCGTGGCGAGAAATCTCCTTTTCGTATTCACCTCTTCCTTTTCCCATTTTCTCGCCCCCCTTTTCCTTTTTCTTTCTCTCTTCCACCTCGCCTCCTCCTTTTCTTTTTTACCCTTCATCTTTATTCTCTTCCCTTTATCTCTCTTTTCTTTTTATACACTCTTTCTTCCCTCATCGCCGTAGCAGTCTCGCTCCTACCTTCTCTCTCTCTCTCTCTCTCTCTCTCTCTCTCTCTCTCTCTCTCTCTCTCTCTTTCTCCCCCCCCCCCCCCCCCTCCCCCGTTTCTTCTGGCTCTCTGTCTCTCTGTGCAGTTCGTCTAACACAACTAGGGGGGAACTCCAAGACAATATAACACACAAAAGTCACGCTTGGCTAGTCACTTACGCTTCCTCTTCCTTCTGGGCTTCTAGCTGAGGAACTCACCACCTATTTTCGCTCTTTTCACCCTTCTCACCCGCCGCCCCTCCATCTACGTTCACCCTACGTCCTTCCTTCCGTTCTTCTTCGTCACGCCACACGGCTCGCACACCCCGTCCAAGTATCACGCGCATCCTGTTCGTGATGAAAGGGTCTCTGCTTCCTCTTTCTTTCTTTCTTTCTATCAACCAGTCGTCTCTTTTTCTTCTTCTTCTTCTTCTTCTTCTTTCATCGTCCATCGTCCTTTTCCCTTGGTGACGTTATTTATCAAGATAAACAGCGATACGATAGAAGACCTTCGGATTCGTTTTCGAGTTGTTTGTTTTGCGCTGTCGAGCAGGGATCAGTTTCATTGTTTCCGACGTTGTTTGCGAATATCGTTGATCTTATCATTGGATAACTGAACGAAATTTTCAGAAATTTGGAAATTAATGCATTACGAGGGAGTCGATTCTGCTCTGTTTCTCCAAAAGTGCGTGTAGTAAATGATTATATTGTTTCTGTTTGCAGTTATCGTTGTTTTTTATGGTTATCGTAATTATATTTTGCAATATTTTTACGCTTTATAAAAATTACTTTATATTATATTGTTTTTCATTTTTATAAATTTTGTTATAACGTATAAAATTATGTAATATTACATGCATATTATTATAATATTGTATAAAATTATTTTATAGTAATTTCATAATATATTTAACTATTTTATAATATAATTTTACAATATTATAATATTTATAATATATTATTGATATTTAATTTTCTTACAATTATTGTAATTATATTACAGTTACAGTAATTATAATAATAACTTGGTACAATTCCATTAAAAGCTTATATTATATTTTTGTCACGTTTCGACAGAAACGCTACGATTAACGATCGTTTCTCTACTATTAATTTTCTGCATTTTCAAATTTATTTTGTAACAAATATGTAGCTTCTGTATAAAGCTTTTCGGTTTGATTAGAAACTTGCATGTAGAGTCAACTACTTGATATTATATATTATATTTATTTATTTATTCTTTTTATCAGTATCTATTATCTGCTAAAATGAAATTAAAAATCCAAATATTTATGCATGGTAGTACATGTATTTTTTTGAAGATACTTCAATTAAAAGATAGGATAATTATTATAGAAAGGAATAATTATTTACAAGAGATTTCAATGATCTTGGAATATGTTAAAAAATCAACATACTGAATATGTTTTATTGTAATAATATAATTTATATTAATATTTAATATAATTATTGCTTATTTTTACTTCTCGATATAGTAACATTGTTATTTTTTTTATTACTATATTAATTATATGTGTTAAAAGTTTTTATTATTTAAGATTTTTATGAAAGTCTTTTTGATATTAGACATATATTGTATTTTTTAAGTTTAGATTTCTGTTTAATTTAAATTAGGTAAGCTTTTAATTAAAATAGTTAAACAATTAAAAGGAGAAGAAATTATCTTACCCATTTCTTTGACTTTGCAAACATTATACAAAACTGACACGATATATCTATTATATCTGTTGTATGAAAAACAAAAACGATAAGAACACAAAAATAAAAAATTCCGTCATTTATACGATAGATAAAATCAAATTAACAAAGCAGTACATAGTAATGGTAATAGTAAAGATAAGATTGATAAAATAAGATTAACGTTCAAATGTTTATTAAATTAGAAACATTTCAACATACATAGGTTAATACTTTTTTACAAATTTGAAATTGAAATTTACAATTCCGTGTTCAAAAAAAAAAAAAAAAAAAGAAAAAAAAATGGAGATAACCTTGAAATCTCCGAAACCCTTCTATTCGCAAAAAATTGTTCTCGCTAACTGTATCTTTCCCTCTGTACAGAATACAGTTCGTTAATGAAGCTATCTCTCATATCTCTAAAAGCAACAGAGATATTTGAAATAGTTATAGTTTCTTCTTCATTCTGTATAATTAAATTTCGTATTATTTGATAACACTACCTTAAAATTTATACTACAACTCTGAAGTGGAAAATCACATAGAAGGATGTCTCTCGTTGAGAACTATTCTTTTGCAGCCACGGTATATGAGATGATTTCGATCATGATGAACGATCGTGTGTTTTACTGCATGAAATAGAAATATAGAATTTTTTCCAAGTCATGCAAAAGTGATTCTATGTGCAAAAATAGGTCAAAAGAGATCGAATGAAATTTTTTCAGGGAAATCGAGTTGGAATATTCGTTTGGTACATGTGCGTTTAAAGAACTTCGCTTTGTGGTATAATTAGGTCAACTATGTAGTTATCGTTTGTGTTTATAAACAATATCAATGAAGATATCCGTATAATTGTAAAAAGTGCAGTTAATTTCAGTGTCTAAATTATTCATAATCTCAATTATTTTGCAATTAATTGCAATTTGCTGATGTCGTTGACAGATTCTCGCTCGAGGAATTAATAATTAACGTGAACCGTTGTAAACGTGTTTGAATTTTGTAATTCTTCGAAAGTACATGTACGACACTATCTTTTAGTTGTAAACTGTTTCTTTTAATATGACTATGTAAGTAAAAATTTAGAGAAGTGGAATCTGGTGAAGGCCAAGCTCTTGTTCCATAAGATTTGTAAGTTTAAAATCAATAGAATAAGATTTCTTCAAATCTTCCAAATCTTTTAAAACATACTTAAGGATGTTTTAACATTTGTTAATAATATTGACAGACATAGTTGAACGAATTCAACAATATATAATATGTATGCACATGCATACATATTATATACACACATACATACATATGTATTATCGTTAATTTTTATCATTCAACTAATATTCTCGTCTTTCATTTATTTATTGTTTAATTAATACATTAATCAATGGTAAATAGGTATTTCAGTCACTTTCCCGCATTTTGCCCATTTCGGTACGAAATTTTTCTTTAAACGTCTCGTTAAAACGAGAAAAATTAAAGGAGTTACGTATTTTTATTATATATTTAAACTGAAAAATACAACATGTTTTTATTTGAAAGAAAGCACTCCTCTTCGGCTAGAATAGGAAAGTAGAGCAGCCGTTTGACAAGTAATATTCCAGTCGTTCGAATCCCCGTTTCGGTATCAGAGCTGTTGAATATTTTTGTTCTATTTATTCATAAAAATAAACAAGGAAAAGAATTCCTTCGGTGTACCGTGGGAAGTGCGTATTGCGGGAAGTTAAAAATCTGAACGCGTGCGTCGCCACTCTGTAAAATGTTAGTCAAAGCTTCTCTAGTTTAGTATAAAAGATTAAACTAGGGTAGGTTATATTCTATGGGGTGCATTTAGATTTTAACCCTTTGCACTCGGACATTCCCTCCGAGGGGACGTCGTAAATCTAACAAACCAACTCGCATGTCCCTTCTCAGGGGACATAAAGAGATCGTTGATGAGTATACATAGGATAAACTTACGTAAGCGTAAATTTTTAAAAAGTGCATGTTTCCGTGTAGTTTTCCATTCTAATTGAGCCTGGAAAAAACGGACCAAGCTATAGGATATACCGGGGGTGTTCCACGTAATATTTTTCATAATTTTTTAAAGTACTTGTGATAATTTGACAAAAAAATGTTTTCAACAAAAGTTGATCAGATCCCGATTAGCTATACAGTGCAACAAAAAAAAAAAAAAAAACAATTTTTCAAAAAAATTCTTTCTTTGCTAATTGTCAAGGTCACCTTCGTTTAAATGGAACTTTATATTTTTGACTTAATAGTATTGTAGCTCGTATCTAGACGAATTCAACGACCTGATCTTGAAGGCAAAGAAATGAAAATTTCAACAAAAAATGACAATCAGCACAAATGGGTGACAATCATAATGACAAATATATAAATAATATATTATTTATATATTAAAAAATGACAATCAGCACGAATGGGTGACGATAATTTATTAATTATATTATATATATAATAATATTATTTATTTATAATATTACATATTTATAATATAACATAACGTTTATAATACGTTTATAACGTTTATAATAACGTGTTTAGTATTAAGACTCGAAATTACATTCAATTCAGGAACCTATTATATATTACGTATATAATGTACAACAAATATTAATATTTACATTATATATATAATAATACAGAATGTAGTATATAAAATATAAAATTTTCATCTCTTTATCATAAATAAGTTATTTACTTGTCTAAAGTTCTATTATTGTAAGCCAAATGCACTGTTATAGTAAAATTATTTATTCTAATTCCGTATTGTTTAGTATAAAGTAATTCGTTACCAACTATTCACGCAAAATACCGTCGAGTTGCTGCTAAGTGATCCGCGAGATCAGGGTGCAACGAGTTGAACTTTCCCAAAGGCAATATTTACGTATAAATAAAAGAAATATTTACACGTAAATATTTCTCCGAGGCGGTATTACGTATAAATTAAAAAAATATTACGCTCTCGTTTATTTCCACGGGAAAAACAGATATACATCCGATTGGGGATTCCAGGCCATGATTTTCTGAACCAATGACAGTTAGAAAAACACGTTATGTTTTTCGTTCAATTTTCTCAGAATGGCAGCTTTTCCTCTGCCTGATTTCTCATTTTAATGATATAATAGCATTTAGAGAACACGGTTGCAGAATTGAAACGCGTATTTATCATTTTCTCGAGAACGAAGCGTCGAAATGTGGGAAAAAAAATCTTCTCTTTTCTCCGTTGTTTTTGCATTTTGTACAGCTCTGATCAATACGAAAACTGAACGCTTGCACGCAAGTTCCCTCGTTAATTCTCGTCGGGAAAATCGACGGGATCCGTTGCGAAATTTCGATTTAACGTAGTCGTTGCGGGAAAAACGTCGTGGTACATGCATTATTCGTGTTCGCGGAGGAGTCGGTGTAGACAGTCAGCAACCAGCCTGGAAAATATAAATATTTATGACCGATCGTTCGTTGAGCTCGGGCGCCTGGAATATGCAAAATATTTGTTTTATACGCAGCTTCGTGAAAGCTGCCCCGCGAAAGTGCAATTAAAATCGACACGGCGTGTCCCACGGTGCGTTCTTCGAAATTCTTCGATACATCGACTGCGAAGTATTTCAGTTTATCGGATGAAAAGGAACGTCGTTAGCGTGCGTTTCTTTAAGAAAACATTCGTCTTCGACTCTGGTGTTACAGTGGTGTTACTGATGAATTGAAAATCATCGTGCATTCCTTTTTACGAATCCTAACTGATACTTCTTCCTACAACAGCTTTACCAAGGATTTGCAAAAAGTTTTTATTTCGTTTCAATTAAATAACGTTTTATTTAGAGATTAATATCAAATTTAAAAAAAGTTTTATTTTAACTGCAACTAATTTTTTCTCTTTTCCTTGCATTGTCAATATGATAAATTTTATATATATATATGATTTATATAAGAATTATAATAAATTTATTTGTAGATATAACCCACATAATACTGGGCAATAACAATCGAGTATTAACATGTTTGTACCATTGATGTTACATTGATGTTACATTTTTTCATTTACATAAGCAGTTATGATACTAAAAATTTTGTTTATTTTTTTTTTTTTTTTTTTTGTTGAAGTATGAACAAAAATGTAGACAGAAACTTTTATTGGTAAAACAAAAAAAATCATGATACTTGATTCGTATTATTTGTCTAACTTACTATCCCTTGATGTTAAATCAACACAATTTGAAATAAGGGTATATCTGCCATAATTGTATTTCGAGATATTCAAAGTTGAAACTTTCTTTCATTTACAGAATAATAATATTGATAGACTCGATGTTGCATGGACTTCATTTTTGACGCATATATGCATAAACTGATATTGAAAAAATGATTATTTTAATTGTAATAAAAAAATGGAAGGTTTAAGAAAAAAATGATTTTGGGCGCTGTTTTTCGTACCTATATTGCATTTTCTCTACATTGAAAGTTATTACATATTTACAATATTTATAAATTTACAAGTTTTACAACACATTTTAATTATATACACAAGTTTAAATTGATATTGAACCAATAAAAGATTAATTTATAATATGATACTATTATTATATACTATAAAATTAATGATAAATTGAAATTATTAATGGAAATAGTAATATTCAGTTGATTAGAAAAATTAAAATTAAATATCCTGAAATGAAATTTGCTAATAAACGAACCAATAAAAGTCGAATTATTAAACGAAATAATTCAATAAACCTAACCACTAGAAAATATATTAAAAGTAAATTAAGAACCATTAAAATTATTTATGAAATAAAAATAAAAATTAAGTGAATTAATTTAATACTTCTTGAACCCAAAACGACCATGACATCAGTGACAAAGAAATATTTATAAAGTCAGTTTTTGGGTATTGAAATTTAATTTCCAGTAATTGAGGTCCTTTCATTTAATTTTTGTCCTTTTTTCGGTTGATTTTCTGATGTCGAAATAAATCGTTAGAGGACAATTATCGACATATATAGTACGGTTTACAAATTGTTATATAAAAACGCAGTAATTAGAAAAAGAGCACATCTCATTCAAAGAGCTCCTCCAGTTGTATATGCTGAAAATAAAATAGAATGAAACGATAAATCTGTAATTAAATTTGTAAATTCTTTTACTAAAAAGGAAATTAATAAATAGGTTAAATTTATAACCTATTCTGTATTCAATTGTGTATAATTTCATTTATAATTTCATATCATGATTGAATCTTCTCTAGCTTCGTCTGACAATGACTCTAATGTCATGATCATTTGTCTTAGATTTACATTTGTTGCAGTTATATTCGAAACAGTAGATACTTGTATCTTTGAAAAATTATGCATTGAATGCTCTAATATTCACACGTTCTATTATGTGAACAAATTTACTACGAATAACAAATGCCTCTTTCTTTTTTGTAATAAATTATTTTATATTAGTATTGTTACATGTTCGACATATTTTTGACAAGTGGAAAAAAATTTACTAAAATACGAGATGCCATAGTTTATGGTTTATAAATTAACACTTTATTTATAAATAGATGGCGGATTTTTATGCGTTTATGAAAAATTTGGAGATGAAAAGATTGTACATATATACGTACGTATGTATATATATATATATATATATATATATATATATATATATATATATATATATATTATTATTATTATTGAAAATATAACGCTAAAATGTTGAAAATATAACGCTTTTTAATAAGTAAAATAATTTTCTATTTTAGTTCCATTTTTTAAATTATTTTCGTAACAACATAAAATTGCCCTCTATTTCTGAACTGTGATGAAGGTATAGACGTCTACATTTATATATCTGAAAAATAGCCATCACAAAGCCTCGCTTCTGTATCTATACTTACGTGCTGCAAAATACCACTTTCGGAGAAAAATGTCTGTAAATAATATCATATTGACACAAGGGACTCGTGACGTGTTATTGATCTGAAGTATAGAGATGAAACATTTCTCTATTTTCTTCCGATAATGTAGAAACAAGACGTGTTTTTACTCGTGTGGGTGATGAATAATCGAGGATCGAATGAATGTACATATGCACTGTGTATCGATGACGTGCTATTCAAAGAATGTCATAGAATGTTGTTATGTGTGGTAAGAATGTGCGTCACGCGTGTAGATTTAGGGTTGGGAGTCACAGTTCAGAGATGGATAGATAGATAGGTGGATAGATAGATAGATAGATAGAGAGAGAGAGAGAGAGAGAGAGAGAAAGTGCGTTCTCTGTTTTATTAAAATATATAAAACTGAACGAAAACCGTGAGTTTATAATATATGGTGATGAGCAAAACTAAACACACGTGTGGATTTTTAACAGTAATAATATTTTATCGAGTGTTTATGTGTAAAATACGAAAAAGAACGAAGTATATACTGTTTTATAAGATGTTTTGGGTTTTCAAAAAGATTGTTGCAATTTCGTTCCCATCACTATTTTGGCAAGAATAAATTCTTTTCATAGAATCAATTTCACCACAATTAATTTAAACAAAAACTTAGCAACACTTTAAACTGCTATAACTTCGTTAAAGAAGATTAACAGTGTATTTAATCTCATTTTAAGACATAAAGCTTATTAAATCTGTTTTGATTATCCTGAATTTAATTTTTAAAATTTTAACAAAATACATTTTTAATTTAAGTATAATTCTAAAAATAAAAATAAAATTTTAACAAAATACACTTCAATTTTAAGTGTAATTTTAATAATATTGAAAATTTACTTACACTTTACTTTACACTTTAGCCATCGAGCGTTTTCTATTTTTTCTATTCGACAAATGAATATTTACACAACAAGAAATTATTGTACTAAAATATATTTCTTAATCTATCGCAATTTGGAAAAGTTCGGCTATAATTGTTAATCTTCTAAAATTTTAAATTCACATTTGAAGAATTGGATTGGGTTAGATTTGAAAAATTAAACTCTATTCAAAGAAAAAAAAAAAAAAAAAATAGCACTCCAGGCTTTTGTCAAAAATTCCTCGAACCAGAAAATTTGAAGAAAGATTCTATTTTAAAACGGATCAACACATTTGGAAAATGATTCGATCAATCTGTACACTTTTGGCGTGGCGTTTTGTTCGCTGACTATGTTTTCCATCACTCTGAAAGAGATATAAAGGTTCATTCGAATCAACGAGTTCGGGTTTGATATGTTCATTCACCTTGCGCGAGGTACAATGTTGCTTATAAGTTGATCATGTTGGAAATGGTGTGGAACACGCAGCAGCAAGGGGCGACGAAATGCTTCTGGATGTTGCTTCGGTGAAGAGTGAGGACATCTTGACATGGAACAATTGGCTCGCTCATTATTAGATTGGACGTCGTGCAAATGGATACTTGAAGAAATGAAACGGCCATAAATGGCGTTCGTGATCATGCTCAGTTGGAGGAGATTTCGCGTGTGAATTCTCACTGACGACGCGTATTACACCGGCGTTGTGAATTTGCGCGCTGTCCTCGCGTACAAATCTCACGATCGTTACAAACATTCGTGTCTCACGCAAGAACGTTGACGATCGTTTTGTGCATCGTTCTCATTGTTATCGACTCAGGGACTTTCGTGCGTGTCGCGTTTTATCTAACTTTTGCGCGCTTGAAAAATATCGCGAGCTGAGTCATACTCGCTGGCGGGCTTTTTGTTCAATCTTCGGTCGCTGTCGAGAACACTTTGGTCCACGAATATTTCTGTGGCTCGGTGAAAAGACATAGTTGGCGTGCCGCAATTTCAAAGAATTCGTAGAATGTGAAATTCGTGTATTTGTCACAAGAAATGCATGAAAATAAATTTTGTAGGTTCGAAAAAACGAGATTTGACTGAAGTCCAATGTTCCATTCATACGTATCTGGCAAAAAAAAAAGAAATTTAGTGAACAGGAATTTGGGGAAAAATTTTTTTTCTGCTTTTATTAATCTACTTATCCTATTACTTATTTTATTTTATTTTTATTTATATTTATCTTTACTTATTTTATTTTTTATTTTTATTTATATTTATCTTTACTTATTTTATTTTTTATTTTTATTTATATTTATGTTTACTTATTTTATTTTATTTTTATTTATATTTATTTTTACTTATTTTATTTTATTTTTATTTGTATTTATTTTCACTCATTTTATTTTATTTTTATTTATATTTATGTTTACTTATTTTATTTTTATTTATATTTATGTTTACTTATTTTATTTTTATTTATATTTATGTTTACTTATTTTATTTTTATTTATATTTATTTTTACTTATTTTATTTTATTTATATTTATATTTATGTTTACTTATTTTATTTTATTTTTATATTTATGTTTACTCATTTTATTTTATTTTTATTTATATTTATTTTTACTCATTTTATTTTATTTTTATTTATATTTATTTTTACTCATTTTATTTTATTTTTATCTATATTTATTCTTACTTACTTATTTTATTTTTATTTTCTATAAAATGAAACAATTTGAAGAAGCACGCTATCACATAGAAATGATACATGCATACATGAAATAAGAAGGAAACAACATTATACAAAGCAAAAGAAATAGACTTGTATTGCTTCCCAAAAAATGTTCTTAATTTACTATTACTACATGTATTATTATTCATGTTAATTGTATGAATGGAAAATTAGAAAAGGGAAATATGCATTCGTGTCCTAAAAAGAAAACAAGGGAACAATAAGAATAGGAACTTTAAACGATGATATCTCGAGAATAAAAACATGCAACGTTTTTCCGTACAGTCGCAGGATTTATGATTTAGGAAATAAACTCTTTTCTTTCTTCCGTTTTTTCCTTCTTTCTTTTTTTCTTTCTTTCTTTCTATCTTTGACACTGTTTCGAAGCAAGTAAATTAATTCTTATTTCTTTAGAAATAGTTTGAAGGAATGAACATTAGTAAATTTTCGAGTAAAGTAAATTTTTTTTATCAAAAAATTTTTATTGCGATCATTATCGAGATCCATGGTTTATTTTATTTTTAATTACTATTATTATTGCAACTACTATCATTGTTACTACTACTATTAGTTAGACAATGATTTTTTTTTTAATTCTGAGTTTGTGAGAATAAAAAAATTCGTGTACTCTTGAGTAGAATAAATTTTTGATTAAAAGATTGAATTCGGTGTTCAGTGGATTTGTCAAAATCTTTAAATATTATTTATTGAATAGTATTAACGCTACTTTATATTTTAAAACTATGAGTACTATATTACATAAATTAATGGCACAGAAGTAGCTAGAAAAATTTTCAAATTTAAATTTCTAATATTTTTCTGGCATATCATGTACAAGCGGTTACAAAAATATTAGGATACATAAATAAGCTTTATATTTCGAATAAATATTCAATAATACGTTGAATTATGTTTGAGTAGAATATAGAAAATTCATAAATGCAAAGCGACTGTTTCTTTTTTTTTACATATCGTTACATTATATTACAAAAATACCCGAAAGTGCAAATTTTATATTACAAAAATAGTAGAGCATTTCATTAGTTTAAATTATAAAGTAAAAATAATACCTCCGATATAATCCTTTAATCCTTTGAGCATTTAAGTGCATACAGATCAGTAATAAAGTAATTTATTTATTAGAGGTTCAAAGAGAATAACATATTGCAATGTGTTAAATAAATATATCATACGTATAATATATTTAAAGATGAGAGTATTCTTAATTTGTTATATGCCATTATATTAGTAATTCAGAATTAAACTTTTAGGCTTTTGGTAATTTTAAACACTCAAAGTGTTAATTTTTCCTTATTATTTATAATGATTTCCTTCAATTAATTTGGTTTGCTATGAATTTTTCTTTTTCGAAAAATCTACGCTGATCTCTTACCACTTTTAATCAATTTTTTAATTATTCTTTCCATATTGAACCGTAGAATTGTGCACCAAAAAGTTATGAAGCCAAGTAATCACCATTAATGTAATATACTTCAATTCTTTTTTTTTGCGTTTGTGTAAAAATACGAAAGAAATTAAGTATTATTTACAGCAATACACAAGAAAAAGTTTAAGTGATGCAAAAGAAAAATATTGCAATTTTACAAAAAGAATTATTAATTTTAATTTAATTATTAATTTTACAATAAGAATTATGTTTAACAAAATCAAGAATAAGTATAATAATTCAGCAACATAATGAAAAAAGTATCTAATACAAAAGTGATGATGCATTTAGACAAAACGATTCTTCATATTTCATATCTCCACGAAATTCGTATTCGTAATAATTTATTACGCTAAGTTTAACGTAGACGATACGAACGTGAAATGTTTACGAATACCACGCAACAGCAATTTCAAATTTCTTTTTGTATGTTATTACATAGAAAAAACTGTTTAAAGGATCAGTTACTCTGACTCAACTGTCGAGAATGTTAAATTTGTCTGCATTCAATTTCTCCCTCTTTTTCCAAACTCAAGCAGTTAAAACTAAAATTCGTTCGGTCGCGTCGATAGTTGGAAACGTTATTCTAAAAAAAAAGAGGAAAAAAAAAGAACAGAAAAAAACTGAAAATATGGAGCACGTACGCGAGTTTCATCGTTCGTTGGTTAGCTAGCCCACGAACCGTCATTTGTCGATCGTAGCTCGAATCGATGAGACAAACGTGTACGGATTAAAACGGGCGGCGAATCGTTCCGATTCATCCTCGAAGCGAATGAATTTCTTTCTCCCGCGTCGTGTATAAAAGTTTTGCATAATCTTCGTGGAAGTCGAGCAGATAAGATACTGGCACGGATAAGGCGATAAAGATTACTCGTAGCTTTTAAGGTGGGATCCTCCCAGGGTGCATTAACGAGGCACAGTAAAACTGCCCTCCCGGTTTCTTCCGAGGCAACTTCGATACACGGGACGGAATATAAAACGTGTGAAAGAGCAGTGATTCATAAATAATCAGAGACAAATTGCATGGTGACCTGTGACCAGCCGGCTGCCATGAAAATATAAAACAGAATATTGGTCGTTCGGATTTATTTTGGCTCCGAGAACGTCGTAAAAAAATTTTCTCTCTCTCTCTCTCTCTTTCTCTCTCGTGCGAAACATCGCAATAGTAAAAAAAAGTTTTTACGAGGATTCTTGGTCGTTATTCGCATTTGAGGAAAGTTATACGGAATACGATGTAATTGTATTAAAAGAGATGTATGAGGGCAATTAAAGTAATACCCTTTTTAAAGTAACAACGACTTTAATGTACAGGGTGTCCATGAAGTCTCTTTACAATTTCAAAATTTTATTAAAAAGGCAAATGAAAAGACAGATAAATAGAAATTATTACAAAATAAGACGTATATATTTAAGTTTTTCCTTTGCCTTATTTAATACACCTCTATATGGGCACTATTAGTTGCACGAAGCACATCAAGACGGTACTCGATTTCTTGCCATGTTCGCTGCAGCATGCATACCCTCGTCAATGATCACATTTTTGAGAAGAAAATTATGTTCACTTACCCACTTGTGACAAAAATATTTTAAAACAAAATAAACAATATACTTTAAAAGTAGGAGTTTCAAAATTTTAAATGAACCAAAGTTTATTGCTGTACAATTCTGTTGTGCAAAATTATAGCAGTTTCAACATTTAAT